>NW_009717600.1:1820-2025 GCF_000703405.1 Apaloderma vittatum | reverse complement strand
TAATAATAACAATAATAATAATAATAATAATTAATTCACAGGTTGGTTGGTTTAAAAAAAACACAAAAAAACAAGGAAAAAACGCGTCTCCTGGCAGAACGGAGCGTCCCGAGGGGTTGGTTGGGTCGGGTGTCGATGGGCTGCGGGTGCAGGAGGTGGTCGAGGAGGTGGAGGAGACGGTTGTGGTGGTGGCAAAGGGGGGAGG
>NW_009717600.1:0-1789 GCF_000703405.1 Apaloderma vittatum | reverse complement strand
GGTGGAGGAGATGCTGGAGACGGTGGAAGAGGTGGAGGAGATGATGGAGATGGTGGAGATGGTGGAAGAGCTGGTGGAGCTGGTGGCAGAGGAGGCAGTTGAGGTGGTGGAAATGGTGGAGGAGATGGTGGAGATGGTGGAAGAGCTGGTGGAGATGGTGGTAGAGATGTTGGAGAAGGCGGAGGAGATGTTGGAGATGTTGGAGATGGCGGAAGAGCTGGTGGAGCCAGTGGAAGAGGAGATGTTGGAGATGTTGGAGCTGGTGGAAGAGGAGATGGTTGAGGTGATGGAAATGGTGCAGGAGATGGTGGAGCTGGTGGTAGAGGAGCCGGTTGAGCTGATGGAGGTGGCGGAGGAGGTGGGTTACTCCAGCTCCGTGTCCTCTTTGGGTTTGTAGATGGCCCCGAACTTCTGCATGTACTTCTTGATGTACTCCTTCGTCTTGTGCTTGACGTTCTCGTTGCACTCCAGGTCCTCCGGGTTCTTGCAGTACTTCAGCTCCTTGTTCATGACGCCGTGAGTCAGCTGCGGCCGGGCGGGAGGAAAAGGCCACCGTCACTCCCGGCAACCCCCCAAATCCCAAATCCCGGCGTTCCCCGAGCTATTCCGCTGCTCTTCCCCAAAGAGTCCCTGGTCTTCCCCAAATTTTCCCCCGCAAATAGCTCCCAAACATTTCCTGTTATTCCCCAACCACTCCCTAAATATTTACTATTATTTCCCAAATTATTTTGCTATCATTCCCCAAATAATTCCTATTATTCCCCAAATAATTCCTATTATTCCCCAAAGAGTTCCCAAATACTTTGTTATTCCCCAAATATCGCCTGTTATTCCCAAATCTTGGCTATTCCCCAAATAATTCCTATTATTCCCCAAATAATTCCTATTATTCCCCAAAGAGTTCCCAAATACTTTGTTATTCCCCAAATATCGCCTGTTATTCCCAAATCTTGGCTATTCCCCAAATAATTCCTATTATTCCCCAAATAATTCCTATTATTCCCCAAAGAGTTCCCAAATACTTTGTTATTCCCCAAATATCGCCTGTTATTCCCAAATCTTGGCTATTCCCCAAATAATTCCCTATTATTCCCCAAACATTGGCGATTATTTCCCAAATATTTCCAAATATTGGCTATTATTCTCAAATATTCCCCAAACACGGGTGATTATTCCCCATATATTGGCTATTATTCCCCAATATTGGCTAATATTCCCCAAATACTGGCCATTTTTCCCAAAATATTGGCCATTATTCCCAAATACAATCTAAATACTGCCTAATACTTCCCAAATGTTGTCTATTATTCCCAGATATTCCCCAAATATTGTCTATTATTCCCAAATATTTCTCAAATATTGCCTATTATTCCCAAATATTCCCTAAATATTGGCTATTAGCTCCCAATTATTATCTATTATTTCCCAATATTGGCTCTTATTCCCCAAATATTGCCTATTATTCCCCAATATTCCCTAAATACGGCCTATTATTCCCAAATATTCCCCAAATATTGGCTCTTAGTCCCCAATTATTATCTATTATTCCCCAGTATTAGCTCTTATTCCCCAAATATTGCCTATTATTCCCCAATATTCCCTAAATACGGCCTATTATTCCCAAATATTCCCCAAATATTGGCTCTTAGTCCCCAATTATTATCTATTATTCCCCAGAATTGACTCTTATTCCCCACTATTGGCTCTCATTCCCCAAATCTTGCCTCTTTTTCCCCAAATCTGCCCTAAATATTGCCCATTATTCCCAAATATTGGCTATTAGCCCCCA
>NW_009717599.1:0-559 GCF_000703405.1 Apaloderma vittatum | reverse complement strand
TGACAGCAGGGCAGCACCTAAAGCCCAGCGAGGAAAGAGCAGGGCTGGTGGGGGGGAGTTCAGGTTTGACAGCACCGAAAGACGCCCATAGGAATTGTCTCCCAGGACAGAAACGTTCTGGAGGAGGAGAAGGAAAACAGCAACAGCATGTCATGCTGCTCATTACCTGACGTAGAAGAGCAAATAGGCTTCCTGCCTGAGAACCGTGTCGAGGCCACAGGGTTTCACAGACGCATCGTCCATCTTGTACCAGCGTCCGTTGCTGGCCTGGGAAAGAAAAAGCAACAACAGCTGGAGATGAACCGCGTGCTTGCCCCCAAAACACAAAAAAAAAAAACCCACCCCAGCCCCTAAGAAGACCTTCTCCCCAAAAGCCTTGGCTGTTGGGAAGACTGCTGGGAAAGCTTGTCTGCCCCAACACGCATCTCCCCCTTGTTAGGAAGGACGCGGCTCTTCACCTTGATGTAGCAGAAGTAGTGCCCTTCGTGGCAGCTGTCACCGCGGTGCACCAGGACGGCGTACAAGACATAGCGGAGCGGTTCTCCGGCTGTCTCAGAGG
>NW_009717598.1:0-43899 GCF_000703405.1 Apaloderma vittatum | reverse complement strand
AATAATAATAATAATTTTAGTGAACTTTTTGTTATCTAAGTATCCTAATAACCAACGACTTAGGAGACAGATTTAAGATCACTCTTCCCAAAGCAGAATCTTTCCTGATATAAGAAACAGTATGAGCTCACCACTTCATGATAGAAAATGTTGCCTGCAAAAAAGGGTAGTCAAGCTTCAAATTCTAGTTTCAAATCAAATGACTTAAGGAAAAGCTGGTTCTCTCTTGCACAGATTTTCTTTCCTTTCTTAGGTAGCATTCTTTAAAAAAAGAGGTCTTTCTACAGTGGAATTGCTTAACAACATGCTTAAAACATAGATCTTGCATATATTCCTTTGTGAAACTAATTATCACTGTTCAGACAGTCCTTTACATGTAAGTAATGCATTAACACTATAAGTCAGGAGGCTCCCCAAATGCAAGCTGAAATGCTGTATTTGGAGGAAAAAAAGTATTAAAAATGGAATAGATCATTCCTTCTTAGGTTCTTCCTGTCTTCCATGTTGGATCAAGCAGGGAATACAAAGATTTGCTATGTGGTCCTGTGCTTAATATCTACATGTTCTTCAGCCTACATCACTTCTGGGGACAGCTTCTCCTCCCTAATACAGAACCTACATTTTCTGCTTGTAAGCCACCTTTTCATAAGAAGAGTAGAATATGCTCATTTACACATCTTCACTAGCCGAATCAAACCCCTAAGGAACGTCCCAGTCTCAGAAAGGTACAAGCAAGAAGACAATTAAAATTAGAGAAAGAAAAAATCTATGCTTAGTCATCATTTTTCAGAAATCCATAAAGAGATTTTCTCAGAGCCTAAGATTTTGCCCTCTTTTCCCCCTCTTTGCCTCTGACAAACATGATGAATGTTTAATGCAATGTACTGCATGTGAATTGCTAAAGAAAACTTAACTCACATCTTCCTTTGAGACAATAGGGAGTTCTTTGATTCTATGAACACAGTTGCATGCTGATTGCAAGAACTGTGAATAATGCATTAAAGGTCTATCAGGCAAAACAGGATGAATGTTCACATCGAGGATGAAAAGTTTTGTATACATTTTAGTGTACATTAAAAGATGCTTGCTTCAATCTACTTCGTAGACAGGGAAATATGACAAAAAATGGTTCTAGTAGAGGTTCAGATTTTCAGAGCTTTCGCTGATGAACTCTCCAGATAAAATGAAAGCTACTCTCAAAAAATACCTGCTGTGGAAATAATGTTTAACAGGATCAAGGAATCAAGGTTGAGAAGTGTATAGAAAGTGCCTAATCATAAAAATCTATGCGTGCAAAGATTGTTCTTTCTCATATTTTCAAAGCCTTTCAAAACAGAAATGAGAACAAAATATGAAAATACCAGAATTTTTCCTCTTAGATTCTTTACTTGAATGGGGCTTCTTTGTACATTGTATATAAAGAAATAATTCCCAGGAGGTGTCCAGGATCATTTGTACAAACCAGAACCAGTCAGCAATATTGATACTTTTTTGATGATTATGAAAATGAAATGAGTTCAAGAAAACACATATACTGAACAAAGTGCTTAAGGCCCACTGAATCATTATTATTCAATTCTGCTGAAGATGTTCCCCACAAAGACATTCTTAGAGCAGGCAGTCCCTTCTGGCAATTTGAAATCACTCTGTGAATAAGAGATCAATCTCACCCTCATAGATTGTGCTATTGTGTCATTACTGCTTTATTCCTTATCACAGAAAGCTGTTTTTTATTACCAATGAAGATATTGGTGAGATAGATAACCACACTGCTGATAAAAATTCTCCTATTTTGTGGAAATATAAGTAGTTAAATTTAATAGCGACACAAGTTAAACTTCTGAAATATTTTTGGTCTATCTACAAGTACTATGAAACCCATATTTAGTTGTCTGTATTATTTTGTGAGATTCTCAAGCTTAGTGCTATATCTACATGGTTAATGCTCCAAGTAATATTGCTTGAAAAAAAGTATATTTTTTTTAAATGTAGACTTTTTTTTCTTTTTCATATGAGCCTAAGTACACTTGGTAATTGATTCTTGAATATACCTAGGGTCAACCTAAAAGCTTAATCTGAAACCATTTTTTTTTAGCAATAGTCAGCTCTTATTAACAAAATGTGGCTTTGCTTCAGGCCTCATGTAAATAAAATATAACTAATCGAAGATCTGAGCAGAAACCGAAGTCACACAGAGGGCAATTTCCCAGTTCTTTTAATTTGATGTGACGTAAGTCCATGAACAGCATGGCAGCAGCAAAGAATAATACAAGCAGAAGCATACTAGACTCAAAAATTGCAGAAATTTCAACATTTTGAGGCAATTAGTCACAGATAATTTAGGGATAAAATTTGACGCAATGAAAACTGATTTTTAGAAAATCAGTGTGTAAAATTATTTTTGTTAATTATTTTATTGTTGTAATATATTTGCACAGAAAAACTATATATCATAAAATGTTATTCACAGTTATTTTCTCCTATCACACACATAGATTTAAACTTGCAATGGATTCTTCCTGCACATCCATATACTCTGAGAATTCTGGCTTTTTACAATCATATCTTCTAACTTGAGTAAGTTAATAAAGAGTAGACAATTTTCCATATCATAATATGTAATCATTAATGAGATCACTTCATGATGGTCAAGAGTTGAAGAAGAGTTTGGAAACAGATAAATGAAATGTAAGTTGATTATCTGAAGAATGCACCTAAGAAAGACATTTTCATTTGTCATATTTTTTCTTTTTCTTGAAAGAGTGAAATATCTTTGTAAGAACTCTTGCTATTTCAGCCTAAGAAGAAAACTCCTCTTGAAAATATTAACCCTAAACAAAAACTACAGCTTTGAGAGCAGTAGACATTTAAAATTACAATTTGGGTCATAAATCACAATGTTTAAACAAAAATCTGGGTAACATTTTGATCTGTTTATTGTTAAATTCTGCCCATGCAGGTAGAACAGTCATGCAAAAACATGATAGACTTCAGGAGTGGAAATCTTCAACACTGAAAGAAAAATAATTAGGACCTAAATAGCTACAGTCAGTAAAAGTATAAGAATACCTCAAAACAGTAATTGAGGAGTAAGTTAATGTTGTCTGTGAAATGATAATTGATGAACTCTTTACTACACAATATTTTCTTTATTTTTTGTGGAGCTATAGGCTTTTTATAAGGCATTTACATAAATATAGAGTAGAATTTTCTCTGTGAAGTTCTGAGCACTTGTAATTTCTGTGGACATTTCAAGATATGCTCAGCTCCTGACATAATGAAAAATGTTAGATTTTAGCAGGCAGTAGAAAATAGCTAAACCAGAACTCAGACTATCATGTTTAGTGTTATAATTATGTTTACTACATCATTTACAGTACCTGAAATTGATATGTCTCCATTGTAGACAATATTTTTTTAAAAATTTTCACTCATTAGACATGATATCCTCCAGGTATTTAAAAGACATGTAGACGTGGTGCTTAGCTACATGGTTTAGTGATAGACTTGGCAGTGCTAGGTTTATAGTTGGACTAGATGATCTTAAAAGTCTTTTCCAACCTGAAATATTCTATGATTCTATAATACTGTTTTAGGCATAATCATCATCGCTGGGCTTTGCGAACAAAGATATGGGAAGGGCTCTACCCACATTTGCTACAAGTGCTCTGATGGCTAAAAAGGCGGACGCAGGATAGGCAAGTCCAGTTGCAAAAGGCACAGTGGAAAGTCTCCTTAGGCAGTGACAGGTGACTTCCTGAGGTGCAGGTTGGTACATTGTGGCAGGTGCATCCCCCTAGTCTGAAGATGTCTCCCCTTACAGTGGTTGCCGTATAGATTTCAGAGAAACTGTTGGAAGTTTCTGGCTAGTTTGGGTCTAGCCCACCAGCCTAGAGGTACACCCAGGAAGTTGGCTGGCCGCCAATGAGAGGGTGAGATGGCTTTGATTGACCACAGCTCAGATTCAACTGAGCTTTAAAACGAGTTCCTGCCAGGCCATGTCACAGCTGTCCCTTCAGAGCAGCAGGATCTGCAGTGGTGGTATCAGCCTTCTCCTTGGTTGGGGATGCCAGCGAAGGTTAATCCTCGAGGTAGAGACTCCTCATCTTTGTATAGATGAATGTATTTATGATCCGCATCACTATTCTTTTGTGAAGAGTTGGGTGTAGCGTAGTAGCCGCTCTTCTCAACTGATAATCAGAACTTGTAAACTTGGAGAAGCTTTCATTTCTTAAATAAATCCAATTTAATTACACGTGTGGATTTTTCTAAGAATGGGTGCTCTCCTCACATTTAATGGCTCAGCAAGCAGGATATTGCTAGAGAGGGGGTTATGGTGGCACAGTATTTGTCATGCCAGCCTCTGGATGTCCTTTGACCATACTGAAATCCTTATAGGTCACTCAGGATTTGTAGAGATGTTTTTTTTTATCTATCCACTCCAGAGGTGATGTTTCTTCCACTATTGTGTAGAAAGCCAAAATTATCAAAGAGAAAGCAGTCCTCACCCTCCTTCACATATCAGGAATAAAACAGAACTCTCCACATAGTGATGAAAGGACATTAAATAATTTTTAATGATCAAAGAGGAAAATGAGTTCCATAAGTTTTGCTTTACAGTGTGTGATTATTAGAAGGCAGTTATTTTCATTGCGGGAGTAAATAGGGTAATATTTTTCATAGTCTAGAAAGAAGAGTATGAAACCTGGGGTCTGACTGACATGGAGGACCCCTTAGCATCAATATAAACTGGTTTGCAAGACAAAGGTCTACAACTCTCCTTTATGGTGTTTTATTATTCAGTCATGTATCTGATTTTTCAACAATGGCTTAATTTCTATGATTGTTTTCTGAAAATCTCAATAAACTTTGGGAGTGCTGCTGTTCAAACGGTGCTGTTGCAGTCAATTTCACACTATTAACAATGCTAAAAGAGAAAAGCTGGATTAAGCCCTGCAGATACATTCTATAGTGTTTGCAGAACAGTTTAGATTTACTGTGTGAGTTAGCAATAGATACATCACAGCACACAGGGGACACTTTAAAGAATCACTATTATTGCTGTTTATTGGTGTGGGGTTTTTTTTTGCAGTGTAGTGTATTGCACAGTAGAGAAATTGCTTTCAAAATAACGATAAGTATTACCCCCCAGTGAGGGTGTTTTATAGAAAAATATGTTGTTTAAAATTAACAGGCAGTGATACATTTTTCCTCGAGGTTCACTTAGCTACTTCAGTCTTATCTCATTTTATATTTTATATTCTTGAAGAAATCTTTTGCATTAACTTTGCTGCTTGAATATGACCAAGCCATAAACCCAGGTAGATTTATTACTTCCTTCTCCCTTACATTTATCTGGCTTTTGTTACAGCGAACAGCAAATATACACAAATATCTCATTACCATACTTCCAAGAGGTGCAACTACATAAAATGGAATTCTTGTCATACAATTAAATAAATACAGTGCAATTTAAAAAGCATTTCAGCACGAAACACCGATTTAAGATAGAGTGCTTTTATCCAACTGCTTATGCAGAGCTTAAGCAATACTAGTTTCTCATAAGCAATAACATACAGGGGAAAAAGTATGACTTGCATCATAGTCTGTTGATTTTAACTTCCCAATCCGAAATACCACATACCAACTGGATTGAGTGGGAAAAAGGCTAAGGTAAAGGTTATCTGTGGTAGTTTCCAATTAACTGCTTTATTAAGAGCAGTTAACATCAGAGTATGGTTAGTGCAAAAAATTATTTATTGGATAACATCGCACCATTACTCGAACAAAAGAAAAAGTTTAACACACCATACCATAAAAAAGCCCCAAAACTTTAACAACACAAAATTTCATTATCAGAACAAGTTTATCCAGAAATGTAAGAGCTTTAAAATGTAGATATTCGTATTTTCAGCACTCATTAGATCTGTAACTATTTACACTCTGTGTTATACTCTATATTACACTCTATATTATGCTCTATATTACACTCTATATTATTGTATTGTATTAATACAGTTAAATTATTATAGTTACAGTTCAATTAATAGAGTTAAATTATAAATACAGTTATTTTTATATGTAAATATATAGATATTTAAAATTATATTACACTTCTTTTTTACACTCTAAATTACAACTGTATTACCGACCACGTGGCTTGAGGTGGCAACAGTAAGTCCACGGCTCTGTGTCTGGCTGCTCTTGGGCGGAGCTAACAGAGGAATTTCCCACAGCCAGGTTTTGGCTTCTGTGAATATGGGATGTTCTATGATGACTATAATCTACTAGGGTGGAATGGAATACACTTTTCTTAAAGAGGCAAGAGAATCTTTGGGGCCAGGCTGGCCAGTTTAGGAGGGCTTTAAACTGAATTATGCACGGGGTGCGGTCCAACATGGCAATGTGGGTGCCACTGCACTCAGTGGGCAAATAGATCAAATCAACCACGACAATAACAAATGCTCATCAACTAAGTCTCTGAAGTGTCTGTATACAAATGCAAGAAGCACGGGGAATAAGCAGGATGAAGTAGAGGCCTGGGTGCAGTTGCCAAGTTATGATCTCATTGCAATTACAGAGACACGGTAGGATAGCTCATACAACTGGAATGTGGTAATGGACAACTATGTATTTTTCAGGAAGGATAGACTGACAAGGCAAGGTGTGGAATTGCTCTTTATGTAAATAAGCAACTAGAATGCATTGAGCTTAACCCAGGAGGAGGTGATGATGTGCTGAAAGCTTATGGTAAGAATCAAGGGACATGCTAACACTGGAGATACCATCAAACCAAGAACAGGTTGTTGATGAGGCCTTCTACAAGCAGCTGGAAGCAGCCTAAAGATCACATACCCTGGTGCTCGTGGGTGACTTCAATCATCTGGATATTAGTTGGAAGCCAAGCATAACCAGTCCAAAAGGTTTCTGCAGTGCATTGATGACAGCTTTCTGCTGCAGGTGGTTGAAGAATCAACGAGGAGGGACGCAAAGCTGAACCTTATATTAACAAACAAAGAGGGCTGGCTGCAGATGTTAAGGCTGGGGGCAGTCTCGGCTGTAGTGATCATGACATGTTGGAGTTTAGTGTTGTTAGGAAAAGAAGAAGGGTAATAAGTGAAATCTCTACTCTGGACTTTAATAGGGGTTAGGAGTAGACCAAGCAAGGGGAAGATAAGGATTATTCATTCTAGCAGTATCATGAATATGTGTAAATTAAATGCCTAATATGACTTTCACCCCTCACACCTGAGCTTAGATGCTGTGTTGAAGGCATTTGAGGGTATGTCAAACTACATAGTAAGGCAACACCTGCTTCTAGAAATGTGCAAGACTAGCCGTGTCTCTAAAGAGACAAGTCACTTTCTGCTTAAAGGAATCTGAGCTCCCATATCCAAATTAAACTAAGTGAAAAATAGAATCAATGAAGAAAATTGATTGGAAGCATGTCAGTTTTAAAACAAGTTTAAATACAGAACAATGTGTAAAAATCCTAGATATTTTACTTAAAAACTGTTAAAACTCTTTTATGTCATTATTGTTTTATCTCATTTTTTATCTCACTTAGAAATAAGGCAAATTTCTAAAACCATGTAAAATGTTCAATGAATTAATTATATTATTGTTCATCAAAATTTCATTAAAAAGGAATATATCTTTCTAGAAATTAAATATACAAAGGAGGGCTAAATTTCACCTTTCCTAACACATACCTTTCAGACAGGATATGGTTCAATATCTAGTTAATGGAAAGAGAATTGTACACTGGAAGTGTATATGTAGGTGGTTCTCTGAGGGGATTTTCCTCTCCCCAACAGTCTGTCAATGAAGCCTACATGGCAGGCTAAACCTAAACAATTAGTATCTAGAGAGACTGAGTGAAGGTGAATATATCTCACTACAGGAGACTCAATAAAGAAGAAAGTAGTTATATTTGTAACAAAGTAGAACAATGAAAAATAACACTATAAGTTATTTCATCTTCTCTAGCTTCCTGAGACAGACTGAATTCAGCAGAGTACATGGAGGGCTTCTGAGAAGACGTTATTCTTTCTGTAGCCCCAGCTTCTAACTCAGATTAGTTTTCTCCTTCAGAAGTAATAATTTGAGCAGAGACTGGGAAAAATAAACAAAACATGCATCTTAAATATGATTTATGTAAAAGAATATATTTTAGGTCATATTTACAGTTGTTATTGCTTAACTTTTTATGTGTTTGACAAAAGAACACCAGATTGTAACAAGTTATCTGTGTTGGAAGAGGCCTAAGTGACACAAGAAAATTACTACTATTTAAAAATACAATATAAAATCTATTTTACTTTGATTCAGATACTAAACTTGTATCTTGATATTATCATGCAGTTTTATAGAAATTAATTTATGTCAAGAATTTGGCCAAAACTTTTTTGAGGTACACAAAAAAGCATGACAGTGACTCAACTGTACAAAATGTAGTAAATTGCAAGGCAACAGTGAGTAGAATAATATCCATTGAAATGCCATCTTTTTAAAAAATTATTAAATCCCTCTCATGCTGTGTAAGAATTAAGAGCCCTCAACAAAGGCACTCAGCATGAACAGGTCATGAATAAGGCAAAATGCTGAAAATAAAAAAATTTCCAGATTCATTGCACAAGTTATCTCTATTCTTTCAAAGAAGAGGGAAAAACCTTTTTTTAAAATGCCCCACTAATGCAATGGAAACCATTTCATTATAGTTGCAGAATCTGCAATAACATATTACTAAAATTTCCTGTGATTATCTTCCCTACAGGAGTGGAAAGGATTGGGCAAGTGGGAGAAAATCAAGAATAATACCAAAAAGAGGGAAAAGGGCTACTGTTTGAAAAAATCAAACAGCTCAAATTTCTTTTTCAGCTCTGTTCCTGTGTGAATAACACTGGAAGCACCACAGACAGAGAGTTTGTGTAAAGTTATTCTCCAAGGGCTGGATTGAACTTGCCTTCTGCCAAGCATTAAAAAGATTCTTTTCAAAGTTTAGCACATCAAATTTCTGTCTACCTGTCTGTCTGTCTATCTGTCTATCTATTCAGAGGACAAGAAAAACAACTCCAGTTAACAAGATGTGCATTTTCTAAGTTCAGAGTAATACTGAACTACAGAATCCAGCAATAACTGATTATGCAAGCCCATAAACTGCATGGGGCTTTTAGTAATAAGTGATTAAAAACCAGTCTCGGTGAGGGGTGCACATGAGAGTGTTTTATTCAGAATCTCAGGAAGGTTTTGCAGTTCTATTCTGTGTCGGAATTTGTACAAATTTTCCCTGTTCTATTCCTTAGCTGGGATGTCCAGGCTGCTTTTGAGTTGTGATCTGGGTGGTGACCAGCTGAATTAAGTGAATGGCCTTCATCTGGAAGATATGCTTTGATTTTCACTGTAGATTGGTGGATATTATTCAGCACTGCTACTGAGCTTCATGGGATGCTGTGGTCAGAGGAAACCTAGCATAACATTTCGATCTTCAGAGATATAACAACCAGTAGGAAGTAAAGGGGCATTGTGTAGGGAGACAGCAATAGGAGAGAAAGTGGCTTCTGAGCCTGAAAAACCTATCTAAGCTACATTATTTAGAATAAAGACCTTGTCTGCTAATATATGTTCTAGTATGTAGAAAGAAAACTTCATTGTCTGGCCTGGGTAGACTTATATTGTGACTGAAATAAGCAAAAACAGTTGAGGAACTGTTCATTTTGTCCAGTTAACTTGGAGAAGATAAAATGACACAAATAGAATTAGCTTCATTAGTGATCAGAATTTGACCAGAAAATTCCTTTACTCCATAAATTTTCCAGTCCTAGTTTTTTCCCACTTAAGATAAACTTCAAAGATTTAGGCAGCTACTTGATAGCTTTTCCAGTCTTAATCAACATTTCAAAAATTCACTAGTAGATTCTGTTGTTGTTCAAGCCAACTGGGACAAAGAACTACATGGTCTCCGGCTCTTTCCTTCCCCTACTTCTATTTCCACAGTGATGCTTCTCAAGGGAGACAATTCAACTAAAAAGGCTCAGGGGTTTGAGATTAAGGATAAGGAGGGTAATAATCTAGCATTTAGGATGGCGGATAAACAACCAGAGTGACTTGGGCAGAAAAACACAGATTTAATTCACCATCATCATTTACGGAGCAGGATAGTGAAAGGAATACATCAATAAATATGGCCCGATCTTAAAAACGCTTCACCTCCCTGCCTTTCACCTTTCCCATCTTCCTAGCTACCTCCCCGCCCCCTATCCCTCCATCTACCTCTCCCCCGCCCACTCGTGCAAGGGGGGCACGGGGTGGGGGTTGCAGTCCATCTGGCCATTACTCGTTGTTCATGGCAGCTCCTCCTTAAGAAAGAGGGCTCCTTCCAGTCTCCTTCCTGCCGCGTGGTGCCCACCTCACAGGACGTAAACCTCTTCCTCCTCGGGAGTTCATCAGGCCCACAGATCGCTTCAGGCACGTCTCCCACTGATTCTCGGTCTCTCTCTCCTCTCAGATGGGGCTCTGCACATACCAACACATCCTGGACATTCTCGCCACCTTTGATTCCCCCAACCGACATGAGAGTGTCAGTCATGTCCCTGTCATCTCAACCACCATGGGCTTCAGGGAAATGTCCTGCTCTGGTAGCCTTCTCCTCTCCTTCTTCTCTGGGACTCTTCTCCCTCTCTTTCTTCTCAGAGTGACATTCCTTTTTTCTCCTCTCACCTTCTTCTCCTCCAGCAGAAAAACTCCCCAACATTAAAGACAGGACAGCTCAAAAGGAGACAAAATCAAAAGAGCGAGATAGAACAGTGGGATCACCTCTTAAATACTTTGATATCAGAGGTGCTGTTTGGTCTGGCCCTGGCCAGAGGCAGGTTCAACTCCTACTTGGGGCTGGGGAAGGCTCTCGAAATTTCGCAAAAGTCTTCCCCTGCTTTTACAAAAAAACACACCAGACTCAATCCTAGGACAGATTCTCACTTGCAAACAAAATTCTGCAGTTTTCAGTGTCATTCATACATAGATCAGCAATACAGAAACCAGAAATATTCTGCAGCTTTGCAGCAATTGAAACCATGATATTTTAACAGCATTTTAAGGAATATAGTTGTTCACAGACAGTTTTTTATTCACCCCATCAAATTAATAATGGGTTGCCGGAGTCTGCTTTTACAGTACCTTGTAAAATAAGTTACTGAACTAGAAAGAATCCCTAACATAATATTGATTACCTTAAAGAAGTAAAGTACCATAGCATACTTTTTACAGCTCTGATATGTGCTCAGGGATGCTGTCAAGCCCTTATATATTCCAAGGTGTTCCTTTTTGATATCCTTCTTTCGCTGATTTTCTGCAGTTTATTAGCCACTTCTCAACTCTGGCTGAAAATTTTCACTTAATATATTTATCCGAGCGTATAAGTACAAGTAAGGTAGATGAACATCTAACGTATATACTTTTGCGTTCAATTTTGGAAATTCTTTCCATTCTGAAGACACTTTATTTCTGATTTACTGGTACATATTTACCAATCTGTTCTTAGAAATCTTCCAGTACTCTTAAAAACTTCCACTGATGACAGTCCTCTAAACCTGTTCCAGTATTTCATTATCTTTTGCTTTTGGAAATATTTTCCTTATAGTCAGCTTGGATCTGTTCTTCATTGAAACCTGTGACTTTTTGTGTGAGCCACTGCAGATTCTGTTCATTATTGCAGCATCAGTCACTAGAATAAATTCCTCATGTGATTTTAATCAAATCAAGACTGAGGTGGTTTATAGATTTAGTATTAATGAAATGCAATTAATGAACAATCTCTGAACCATACATACAGAATCAATAAAATAGATACAACACTTGATATTCACAAAACATTGGTAAACACACAGCTTTCATCACCCTTCTATAACTAATCCCCACAAGTTCTCACCCTCACCTGCCTCCTCAGAAATATGTAAGATTATCTGTCCTTTCCTTTTCTCTCTTACAGGGCATGTGAGTTAGAAATACCTTCCATCTCTTCCAGGCACGGCTTCCCTTACGTACACCTCTTGTTGGAGATCGGAGGGGGGCTTTTAACTTTATATTAACCCCATGAGCAGTCCTATTTGTCCTGAGGGAAAAGTTACCTCACAGCCTGCTTGCTACATTTACAGCTCTAGCTTATGTGTGCTACATCTACGTGCTAGCTTACTTGAAAACTACGTGCTTGAGTGTCCACTCCTCAGATTCAAACAGCTAAACTCTATTGAACAGTGTTATATTGCACTAATGTAAAAAGATTTAGTCCCTGTGTTACTCAGGATGCATAGAAAATCAAGCTGATGTAAAACAGGATGCCCTCAAAGTGAGGAGACATTTGCCTAGATTACAGACATCAACAAATAAGCAAGTCTACTATCTAAGTTTACGCTTCTCCATGAAGTGTAGTGTTATGAAATATATGAGTGCTATATGAGGGTTCACTATATGGTACTGTGTTCTGTAAGCCATGCTGTATGGTTTCTCTTGAATAAAATTCTTTAAAATAGTGACATTATTTTAGGATAACATGAAGGAGCCTTAAGCCAATCCATAAAGAACAGCAAGAAGTCATATCAAGGAGAAGTCAGCAGCATTAGTGGAAATGATTGCATGGGAAATTAAAGAATCTCAGAAGTTTTCTACTGAGCAATGGTAAACAAAATGTACTCTCCAAAGCATACATCTAAACTGTGTATGAGCTATGAATATAAGTCCTACGTGCTCTACCACTTACTAATATTTAATTATCACATGAAGAAATATTTAAGACTATGAAACATATCTTAAATAATAAAAAGGGAAATAATTAAGTTGAATGGTGGGACACATTTATAGACAGTGAGATTTATTTGTGTAGAACATCTTAAGGTACGTAAAAATGGAGAGGACAAAGCATTACAAATTGTATTTGGGGAATAATTTTTCAGATGAACTGCGTGATAACTTGATAGCACTCTACCATCTATGATTCAAATTATCCTAAAAATACACTCTGTAGATATCAAGTAGATTTAAAATACCATGAAGTCTTGAAAGTGTATTTGTGTATGTTATACAGAATCCTATTCTCTCATTTTACATTTTTATTCTGTTTTGTATAAACAGACTCCTTATTTTTATAGTCTATTTATGAAGCCAAAACTGCAGCTTTTTTTTCAAATACAGTACAATAAATTCTTCTGTCCTTGTAAGATCATTTATTTTTATTTCCAGTTCTCCATTAAACTTTGTTCTTACTTAGAAAATAGAATCTGAGTTTATGACTAAGGTAAGTTTATAATCTGAGATAACAATACCCACTTTTCCAGTAGAGTACAGTATTAATGTTTTTATTAACCTTTCCAAGTGCTTGGCAACCGATCAGGGAGCATTTCTATCTAAATTATAATTTCTGGCATTGAGACAATTTTTCTTGTCTTTCAGGCAATGATTATAAGCAGAGTTCAGGATGGAAAGAAAGCCATTTAGTTGTTAGAAATAGCTACCAACTCATATTTGCAAATCAAGGATTGTATTTTTCATTCTGAACCACAGTACTGAGCCAGAGCATAACAGAGTTTTTAAAGTTGATTTATTCATCTGAAATGTGGATTTAATTGACTCTTAATCTATCTGTAAAGCACTTTACAAAAGCCCTTTCACCCAAAGATCTCAAAGTAATATTATCAGTAGCACAGACTGCAGCAATGCACACATGAGGTTAAGATAATAAACTAGGCTGACTTTATCAGAGGAAAGAAATATTGTTTTAGCACTGGTCACTGGAACATGCACTCCTACATATTATGACAGACTTGCAGTCATGCAGCTGGACAGCCTCTCTTACCATTACCCCTTGCGTATATTTGCAATAAATTTTCCTTCTCTCAGCAAAATCATGCAGCAGAGGGAAAAAACTAGAGGTATTGATTGCTTACAGCCTGAGAGGAAAAAAATAACTACAGAAGAGCAACAAAAATCTTGCCAATTAGAACAAATTAATTTTGACAGCTTGGTCTGATATTCTGTTATTCATAAGTGGTTTATTTTAGTAAATGAAATAAAGTCTAACTTTTCTTACTAGAAGTGGGCTTCTGAACTTCTGAAGACTCCTTCCTCAGATAAAAGATTCTGAAAGTACACATCCCTCCCTCCTTCCAGAGGAAAAGAAAAAACCAGAAAGGACCTGCAAACAACAGGCCATTGTGCAGAGCAAAGGAAGAAACTTTTCAGCTGCTCTGCCAGCTTTTGCTTACGGTGTCACGTGGGACCTAAGGATGAATGGATGCTCCTGTACATATGGGAAAGTCAGGAATGGAGACAGTTCTGCAGCTTCTGCTGTCGTTGGGAGTACTTTCCTGCTAGAAGAGCTGTGGCTTGTGCATGTCAGGAGCTGCAAGTAGCCTCTGCCCCAGCGGTCTACCATCATTACGGAAGCAGGAGACCCAGGCCTGCTCCTCACAGAAGTTGTTATTCCCCCAGATAATCCCTTCATTATGTGAAAATAGTTTTGGTATCTTGGCCATAGCTTTTTTTTCTGTATGTCCTCTTGGCAGCCCCACTTCATTGAATTCATAGAGTTATCTACTCTGTTTATATAGATTTTAACATTATATGTAAATCAGCTTATACTTTTTTTTCAACACAGTATTAAGATGTCATAAGCCTATAAGGTTTTTCCATTGCTAAACACTATTCTCTTTTTGGTCATTCCAGAATATTGAGCATTCAGTCTGAGGCAGTAGAAAGCTCTGTTTTTATTTGCTCTGTGCTCTCCTCAGTTTGTGACTTTTTTAGTTTCTATGTTTTTATATTAGTAACAAAAATAAGATGTCAAAAATATATTTCAGTTTAGAACATACAAAACTGGAAACATTTCCATTGTTTTGTTTTGTTTGTTTTTTTCAATGGAAGAAAGAAATATTTTCAAGAGGAGACAAAAAACTCAACCACAATAACACTATTTAACATGAATTTCTACTTTTGGAGAATTTGCAATAAAACCAAAAGAAGTGGTGAGCTGTAATTATTTCCCTCAAGTAAGAAACAATTGATGTTCTGCTGGTTTCACTCAAGTTGTTTATTTAGGAAAAGTGGGAAACAAAAGTTTGGTTCCACCTTCTGCATTTGGTTACATCACAGAGCACCCCATTCACACATATCCTTAGACTGCTACATGAATATTACATGGAAAACAGTATAACTCTTTAAAAGGTTTTTGAGAACTTTGGACATAAGACAATGTCAGTTTAAAATTTTATTTAATGAAAGAAAATTAACTATGTTTCCCATATTTTGGATAAGTGCCTCCTACACTAGTTTAAAAAAAAATCCCTGTGTGTAGTTGAAATTAAAATTCTTCTACCATTCCATCTCTTCCGTACTCCTCTTTCTCTTTGTTTATATTCGAACAGTCATCTCTTTCATTTGTTGACATTATTAGCATATAGATTTAAATTGTTTCACTGTTCTACCATTTTGTTCATTGTCTTATTTTGTTTTCTATCTGATACGTGTAGTATGTTCAACATAATTTTAAGCCATCTACAGTTATACAGATCCTTCTGTGCTGTTTTCTGAAAGATAGCTTATTCAAAGTACCTATTATGTATCTAGCCGTTGGAACTTGGCTCCACACAAGGATCTCTTCATAACAGTTTCCTAAATATCCTAGAACAAGTTCTGCATCTCACTTACATTCTTAAAATGTCAGTAAGTGGGGGTTTTTTTATTGTTATTTTGTCCCCTTGGAAGTCTCCTAGCAAATATTTTTGTTAATTTCCAGCAGTGTCTTTCTTCAAGATTAAGGTATATTTTTACCCGTGACTATTTCATGTCAATCATTCAGACTTACACAGGTCTATTTTTTACTGCAAATATTTACTTCTTTTGCTGTCTGTAAATCTACAGTAAGAACTCACACAGCAACTGAGTTCTTACCATGGAACTCTGAAATAAAATTTACCTATCCTTTGCATTGATGGGTTATTTATATTTTACTTTTTCATAGGCTTTATCTTTCACTTAGTCAAAGTATTTTTCCATAGATACTTGCAAGTAGTTGTTTTGATGTTATCACTCAATATTCTTATGAAAAGTCCTGAAAAGTTTCTCTTTTGAGCCTTCTTTTTGTAAGAATAAGAGCATAACACTTACAGACTTAATGTCTTTAAATTTGTGTTGTGTATTATGTGTCTCCAGTTTGTACTGGAGGACATTGCATATGTGCATATTTGTTTTGATTCCTATCAAAACTCGAGAAGACATTCTCTGAAGACCGTGTGATATAATCCTTTTTTTACCATCTCTATTATTTGCTTAATCAGCTGTCTCCTACTCAGTCAGCAAGTGCAACTTCAGACATACTGTTTATCTGTTTAGATTCAGTTTATCGCAGCATCACAGGTCTTTCCTCTAGCAAAAAGGTTTTTGCACTTGTTTTGTTTGTCAGTCTGCCCTGGAATTTAATTAATGATGGGGTATGTTCCCTCTGCATGCCTTGTCAGTATCTCCAGAAGGGTACATGTGAAACTGATTTTGTGATGGTTCCATAAGTAATGAAAACATTAGTGTCTCTTAGTGTCAATTTCACTTAAATATTTCCTTGCATTTTGGGGGGATGCTGATTATGGCCCGTAATGTCAATTCTTTTTCATCAGCGTCTCCCTCACTGAAAAGTCCTCTCATTCATTACTTGCAGTACTGTGTGTCAACTGAATCTAGGAAAACAGATGTTTGCCTTTGTCTTCCTATAGATTTTGTACTGTTGTTCATATCCTGCAAATTCCTTTTTTACCTCCCAGATTTTTTTCTCCACTGGAAGAATACTACTACTGAAAGTATATATGCCCCAGAAAGTAATGTCTGTTTTGGAGAGTCAGCATACATTGCCTGCTGGGTCCTTTAGCAATAATTCTGCGGTAAGGGTTATTATGAAGCTATTCTTTCCAGTGGCCCTTGTAAATCTTTAGAATTATATCTATTCCTTTCATAACTCCCTGTCATGGGTTAGGGCTGGGCCAGCCACTAACACAGACAGATTCTCTCTAACCCCCTCTTCCCCCCACCAAATGGGAAGGAAAAGGGAATGAAGCAGAGAGACTTTTGGGTTAGAGGAAAGAAAAAAAAAACACCAAACTAGAACAGCTTTAATGAAACAATAATAGAAAATAACAGTGGAATGATAAAAGCAAAGAACTATATGCAACTAAAGATAGCAGCCTGATATCAAACCCGACTCCCTCCCCTGATATCAATCACCACTCATGCTGCAGAGCAGGAGGCACTGGGGAAGCCCCAGGCTCAGCAGCGGCAGGAGCTGGATACAGGAGCTGGATTCGAGAAGTCAGGATCCAGGTCAAAAGCAGGAGGTCAGATGGAGTCCTCTCTGGACACCGGCCATTGCAGAAAGGGAAAGAAACTCTTGTGATCACTCAATTTATACTGAATATGACGTATATGGAATGGAATACTCTTGTTGGTCACCTGTCCTGTCTATTACCCGCCCGGAGCTGCAACCTTTTACTTCCTTGTGACCCCTCTCACTCCCCAGCACCCCCAGCGTGGCACACAAGAGCCAGCAGTGGCCTTGGTCACTACAGGAATAAGTATCAGCAAGAGCCTTTCCGCATCCCAGTCCCAGGCAGTAACTGCAAACATCAGGTGTTATCACTGCCAGTAGCACACACTGTCTGCAAAAACATGCTGCTAACTTCAGAAAGTGCAGCCTTTTAGAAGAGACTGAGCTGGAAAGTAAAAATCACTAAATAGGACTGGGTTTTTAGCTAAACCCGGGACACTCCCATATAAAAGTCTGTAATGAACAAAGAAATCTTTATGACATCTAAGTTATGCAGGAATACTATTCAGCTCAGTATGTTTCTCTGCTTCTTAGTTTTAGGTAGAAACAAAGACAACTACAGTATCAGACATGCAGTGTCCCTGCAGTCTCATTCTATCCAAGATCACGCTGTCACGATCCACTTAGATGTGTGAAGTTAAGCTCTCAGGATAAACTTTCAAATCCTACCTTGTCACTCTTTTGTGTTTCCCATAGGAGAGCAAAAAGTTAAGCAACCTTATACCAAAATCATTCTTTATTACCTCATCTCTATCCCTCTAATCTGTCCTGTAACATGCTTCAAAGTCTTTCCAGTGTCAGAATTTTCCTGACAGTGGCCCTAGACTTGTCTCCCTGCTCTCTGTGTAAGGGCTTACACTGGTACAGGTGGGAAAAGTAGGAGCTGTCTTGGGAAGAATGTCAACAGACAGGAGCTAGAGGAGTAGTAGTCCACTTCTCACCACCAATGTCCTGTACAATAACTCAGGTATCACTGCTCAAGAAAATCCGTGCTTGATGTGCTTTAAGACCAAATTTGCATTTTTTCCAGACATAGGACATTGATGGCTCATGGTCATGTTGTGATCAACTAATACTTCTAGGTTTTTATCCTCCTCTGTTTCCACATGATAAGGTCTCAGGTTCTAGTAGAAACTATTACTAGTCCCCAAGTGTATGACCCCAAGTTTCATGCTATTGAATTACATTCTATTTCTGCTGTTTCTAGCCTCATTTATGTCAACTGGAATGCACTAAAAATAATTCCATATGGAGACTGGGTTTACTCTTTTGTAATTCGTTTTCATCAAACACAAGAAAATACTTAGAAGTTTGTTTTGCATTACTAATCAAAATTAATTTGATGGCACATTTGTTAACTTCTTTTATGGATAATATCATTCCAAATTTTGCAAGGGTCTTAGAGGCACTGTAACTTTTAAAATTTGATACTCTTTCTTTGCTTAACTGTGTTTAAGTTCTGCTGTATTTTCTGAAGACATTACATATTTTTATTAGCTGTCATGGATATAAATGCACAGCAAAGTGACTGCATTCAGCTATATTGTAGGGTGAACTGCTTATTAACAGAGTATTTCTTCTATAATTTGGAAGGTACCAATGTTTATGAATTCTGTCTATTGTGCTTTACTACTTGAAATGCTGACTCTGAATACAACTCCTAAACATTGTATTTTTGTTTATATATGTGTGAAAATGACCATAAATTCCTTACTCAGCCTAAACCAAATATGGAGAGGTAGCTTTCACTGCAGTTTATGTTGCAGTCAAACCAGGGAATAATAAAGTACATAAAGTTCAGCACAGGCAAAAATTCTGAATTAAATTATATTCTTTAGAACATTATTATGAGGGGGAAAAACACTATGATTTGAAATATAAGATGCCTTCAGTGAGAGTTTAATTTCACCATCCTTACATATCATTACAAAGTGTGGTAAGGCTCTATTATTCGATAGGAATGACAATCAAGCAACTGCACTGAGAATAGAGATTTACTTAAACTTTCTGATTTTCTGGTCTTCATCTAGTAATATTTACTGAAAACTTGGTCTAGTTGTAATTCAGATTTTATGTTATCGTCTTGAAAAGAAAGATGAATTTAATTATCCAGACTTAAACATAAAAATTAAAAATATCTGTGCCCTCCCCTCTAAAAACCTGGTACTTGCATAACACTTTTCTATAGGATTTTAAGCTATAAAAAAACATTCATATCTAATGCTGTGATTTATACTTTTTTTTTTTTCACTTGTTCTGCACATCTGTTCACCAAAAAGCAGGCTGAAAGCCAGCTTCATCTGATTCCTTCATAAGCTTATTTAGGATAAAACAGTTAAGATTTTACCGTCCAAATTCATGCTGATATTACTTTCATTTTCATTTATTCTTGCTGAATGAGTAACAAGAATAAGGCATTCAGAAGAAAACAAAAGACATGACACAGGAAATAGATTTGCATTTCTCAGTTTCTGTTTACATTAATTATGTGTCTTACTAATTGTTTATCAAACAAATTAATTTTTCAATCAGGTGAAATAACTCACCATATTTAGGCTGACACCTGTGCTTTGTTGCTTTTCCTGTTCTTGCAGTTGTGGCCTGAAATCTGATTTCTGATGCAGTATCTAGAGATTTTCCTTGGCCTGAGCCTACACAGTTCCTTTTGCTTGAACTGGAAATGAACCATATGGTAAAAGTGGAGAACCAGGCTGTCCCAGAGGCTCTTCCAGCTGTGGGATCGATCAAAAAGTGCACAGATGAGGTATTTTGGTAGAAACTGTTCCTGTGGGCTTTGGAATGATCACTTAGATGTTTTGTATGTAGTTTGAGACAGTCAGTCACAGCATCGTCCATGTCTGTGAGTGGGCAGGTGGGACCACTGGCCAGCTGGCTACAGGAACTTAAGAAAGCAGAGGTTCAAAGAGTTTCATTCCATTCAGCTTAAGAAAATTTTGCAAATGCCCTTGCATGTGCCATGTGTCCATGGACAGTGACCCACCACCCTGTTCACAAAACTCGGTTTTGTGCTTGAGCATCACCTTTATTCAAAAGACCTTGTTAAATTCGGACGCTTTCATTTTGGTTTTAACACTCTCTTGGCGTATCTGTGTAGTAAGGCTGGTACAGCTAGATGGCATCTCCTAATAAATTTTAAGAACACTTGTACTGGCTTCAAATGTATTACAGAGTCAAACAGGCATAGCTACAAATAGTTAATGTAGATTTTGAAATGAAACTGAGGATACACTAGCCTTGTGGCCTGGTTTTGGACTGGACCATTCACAAGCTACTATTGCCTAGATAATCTTAGACTGGTGTGTCTATATTAAGCTTTTTTTGTTTTTGTGCTTGTTTTGGGCTTTTGGGTTTTTGATGTTGTTTGTTGTTTTTTTTTTTTAATCTAAACACAATTAAGGTGATTCAGCAAAGATTCCGGCAGGTTTAGGGTGTATATGCTATGGATAAATAATCAGCAAATACCACATTCTGCAAATTTACCTAAGAACATGTCTGAAATAAGCTTTCCCTGTCTTAGTTTTATTTCTGACTTTGTCAGTTATAAAGTAGCATTTCTTTCTCTGTTTAAATTACTGCTTTTGCGGTCATAGCAGGTTTGTTCCCAAGAAAATAACAAAAATTTTAGGAAAGGCCTCTGAGAAGGAACTTAGCCATTCTTTTCTGCTAGGACTAGTTTCAGAAATACCTCTTTGGGAAGTCATCTGAGTTTACACGGTGCTGAGGATAGTGTCAGCAGCCGTTAGGTGTGGTCCAGTGTAAATAAAGCTAAGTTTCATATTGTGACATAATTGTGCCAGAGATTTAAAATTAAAGACTTGATTTCATACTACCAACAATGAACCATAATAACCCTCTATCAACTTACTTACTTCTAAAATGAAATGTTTTGTTAGCTTTTACAACCAGCATAAGTCAACATTGTCATTAAGTAGCTCCTTCATTTGCTCTAAGTTGGTAACGGTTTGTAACTGCTTTTTAAGGGATGTAGATAATTTGTTAGTATTATCTGTACAGTTGAAGTCATACATTTAATTTCCCCAAGTTCCAAATCTAATATAACTACCATTAAAAATAATAGTTTAATATATTGGTTTTTTATTTATATCTGGAAAGGGTACAAACAGAAAAATCTACATCAGGGAGCAGAATATACATAACGCTTGCAGCCAGCCAAGCTCTGGGAAATCAGATTATTTTAATTTTTTGTGACATTTCAAAGAGTCCTTAAACTTTGCCTGACCCATGATTTCACACAGTTTTGAAAAGAAAAAAAAAAAAAAGGGAGGTTGCTACTACACATGTACATTGACTTGCTAATACAGTAATCTTTCACTATTACATAATTTGGGAGATAGCTCTGTGACAGCCAGCCAAAATAGGAAGCAATTATTTTGATAAGTAGCAAAACTATGTCCTTTAAAGATTCTTCTTATGTATTGCCAAGATACTGTTTCTGGACAAGAGTTTAATAATTGCTTCATCTGTTGTTTTAATTTAATTAAAGTTGTCAATGGAAAATATTGTAAATGAGTATAAATATTTCCACTATACGACATATTGCAGGAGAAGTTTTGTTGTTATAGTAGCATACATCTAACTGTCAGCAACATTTCCAATTACATTACAGCTTGTTAATATTCTGTCTCTTTATATCATCTTGGTGTAATTTTAGAGTGAGCAGGTATAGACATGTAATAAAAGGAAATCCATCCTTGTTAAATTGCTCCTTCTCAGGTTGGAACACCTAACAGTTAAATTCATCATAATGTGTTTTCAGTTTTCAGTGATGTTCAGTAAAGTGAAAAGTGCTGAAATATTCATCACACATACTCCACAAATTTTAGCTCTATCCTTTTCTATAGGAAATCACATTCCTTTCATTCTTCAGTCCTAAGCAAAAAAAAAAATAGCTCCCTTTTCTTTTTCTTAGTTGTTTTTTTGTTGATATATGTTTGTGTATGTTCCTCACATGATTATCTGTTTATTTACAGTAGAATCTTGGGACAAGTAAACTCTTTACCAGATGCCAGTTCAAGTCCCTTAATCTTGCTGTGTCATAAAGGGTGGTCAGTGCTCAATCTAAAAAGAGAACGTAAACATAGTTTTCACTCAAGTTATAATTTAGGCATTTAAATTTAATATAAATAGAAGAGAAACTTCCAAAAGGAGGTAAGAACACAAGTATACAACTTTTCTTTTATCTACTAATAAATATTCTCTGGAATGTATGTGTCTTCTTCAATTCCTTCTAATATAATTGAGAATACAATACAATACCATACAACAGAATACAATGCAATACAATACAATAGGGAAATTGTCTAATCAGATACAAGGTGCTTAACAAGTGGGCATTGAAGCACTTTACTCCTAAGACTTTGTGAATAGATGTGCCTTCAGTTCTCATCTGATATCTTAACAGAGCCTTTGCAAAGAAGCCAGAAGAGTACTTAGCTGATGGGCCACTGTGAAGCAAACAACCCTGAAGAATAAGGTGCTTAAGTCCTATGGGCATGACTGAGCTAAACTTTATTGCATGATGCAGAGATTTCTTTGCTAGAACAAAACTCAAGCTGTTTATGTCATTAGCCATGCTCAAGAGAAGCACCACATTTTTGGAACTCTCTCTGTATTTTTGTTTGGCAACTACATTACACTACCAAATTAAAACAGTCCCTTAGGTAGAAAACCAGTTCTGGTTAAGTCTTTTTTAAATTTTTTTTATTTATTTTATATATATATATATATATATGCCTTTTTCAGGTTATAGAATTGCTCCTCAGACAGTGCAATGAGCAACTAATAGTCAGACTGCTTAAGAATAGGTATCATGAATTTTTGTCTATCAAGTCAGTGACTATCAGTACAATTCAGTGACCATTTAATTTATCAGAAAAAGTAGACTGTTTCTGAGACACATCTTAAAATGATAATACTTACACTAGCAGACTACTTAACAAGAAATAATGAAATGCATTGCTGTCCATTGGGGGTGACAATGCACTGTGAACTGTGATCTTTTAATACCAAGCTGATGCTGGTTGATAGTCATACTCATATGGTGCACTTTTGGATAGTCCTGTGAGAAACAGGGAATTGGATTTGATAATTCTTATTGGATCCCTCCAACTTGAGATTTTCTGTGACTCCAGGATGCTATGCTGTTAACAAAGTTATGAAAGCATAAATGGTGTATAAAGGAGAGATACAGTAATTCTATGAAGAACGATAAACTATGAAGAAATAGGACTTTATCTGCCAGTCTTATGGAAGAAATCATCAATTATGTTATTTGGCAACTACACGGATATAGTTCTTGTATCATAGTGGGATATATACATTAAATCTACACTTAAATTGTATGCTATATCAATAGTGGAATTTGTATAGGGCCTTATTGGCCTATATAAAGCCATGTAAAAATTTCTCAGATAAAAATATGACCTGAAAGAAAGATCATTCAAGATGATAAAAGGAAGTCTCATTAGCCCCACATCAACCTGGTCCCAAGGTGGTTGCAGAAGCAGTTTTATGGCCAACAGTGCAGCAGACTCACCAGCCAGTTTTTAAATAAGCTAACGAATGAGAACTGCTTTTTTAAAAAATATAAAAGGCTTACAGGAATTTATGAACTGGAAAGCCTATTTCTTGTAATAATTAACAGTGCATCACCATTTAAATCTTGATCTCTCACAGGTTCTTGTGCCATATGTCGGGTGTTGAAAGACTGAATAACTTTCTACGTGTAGGAAAAGGTACTGCAATGACACGACAGTCAATTGGGATGTGAGCAGGAAAGATGCTTATAACAGTCAAGGAAAATTTTATAAAGGCCAACACCAACAGAAAACTTCCCCAAAGAGAGGCTGAAGATTAATGAAAGATTACTATATAATTTTTGGAAAGATATTTTAATAGAAAAAGTAAAGCAATAACAAATCTCAAATTACAGAAACAAGGAACCTCTGTAAGAATAACAGAGTTATAGCCAGCCAGTGACTATGGACATGGCTGGAGAGCAAAATTCAGGAGGGTCTATTTTTTTTCTTTTTGTGTGTGTTAAAATGATCCCCTTCTGTAAAAGAACTAATTAAAATCTGTAAATTCTCTCCCTCATTGTTCTTAAAAGTAATAAAGTTATGACATATAGTGTTGATAACAGCAAGGTCACGGGTTCGATCCCCGTTTGATCCCCGTGTGTTGCCTGATCTAGTTGAGAGGCGTCCCTGCCCATGACAGGGAAGTTCGATCAAATGATCTCTAAGGTCTTTTCCAGCCTAGGCAATTCTATGAATATCTATGCAAATAAAATTGATAAATACTTAAAAGATCACCAGTAAGAAAAATAAGATAAGTCACTAAGCAAATTCTATATTAATTCTCAAAGGATGAAATATTTCATTGGATTCATACATGCAACACATATGATTCTATGAGTGTCTATCAAATTTGAGAGTGAAGATCTCATGAGCACTTTTGGAAGCCTATCGACAACATAGAATATTCAACAGAGTTTCTAAACAGTGGGCATCCAGCACCAGTGTGTGTAATTTAAAGCTGTATGTTTGTGTCACTCAAGAATAAAACTGTCACTTCATTTTTTATCTTACTAGTAGAGGGGTTTGTTTGCTTTTTTGTTTAGAAAACGTCAGTATATTTAAAAATATATTGATTAGTAAAGTAAATTTTCTTCTTTTGAATATATAATAATGAACTGAATATTTGGGAAAGTTTAACAGTGGATTAAGGCTTAATAATATCATGATTTTTGTTATATTGTGAAATAGCATAAGGAAGAATCCTCAAATTGTGAGTTTAGTTGTTAATTAAGGAAGTATAAATAAATATCTTTACTAAACAGCAGATGTAGATTATATTATTTAGATCTTGATTAATGCCTTTTCAGTACAAATTTACAACACAAATCCTCGCAGATTGTGGCTTTATTAGCAAACCACATGAAGCATTCTGTGAACTCCTTTTGATGGGGAAAAAAACCCCAAAACAACCCATCTCATTCAAGAAAACAGATTTTCATACTGAGAAAAGCAGACAAAACACAGTGGCACTGCTATCTATAGAGTGAGGAATCACATGTCAGGCTCTCATGGTTATATCAAAATGAACATATAAGCTACCCCATGTATCACTCACTTCTGTAAAGCTGCTACAAAAACTGAATGAACTCCTTAGCAGCTGAAATTTTCTTGGGTGTTCCTTTTATTCTTTTCATCTTTTATCTGAAATCGTATGTCAGCAGCCAACAGAAAAGAGAATGGTGAGTTTGCCAATTATTCTTCTGTGGCGAAAAAGAGTTCTTATCTGAGTACAGGAAATGTTATACCGGTAAAGTGTGATGAGTTCTACTGACTGCTGGTTGACTCCTTTGTGGTTTTCCCTGTGAAACAAAGAATGTATATAACAAAAATTACAACAGCTGTTTTAGACTGTAATTCTGAAGATCCAAGAATGGTAGCAAAATTCTCTTCTTGGAAGAATGTGACAGAATAGTAGGTGCAGAAATGCACTCTAACTGCACCAGTCACTGCAAAGATGAATTTCTCTTCTTCAAGAATTCTCTAGTTCAAATTTCTCTGAATGAGTCTACACAGCACTTCAGGAGATACAGTGGATAACGCATAGGTTTTGCAAAGTCACAGATGGCATTAAGATGTCCTACTTAGAACCTGGTTAATAGCATTTCAAATTCCCTTCCTTTTCCTTGCTTTTCCAGCAAAAGCAAGTTAAACATTAATAAAACAGGCATCCCAAGGAACTTGTGGTTTAATGAATTTACTTAAAATACTTTTCTGAATCTGTTCAGTTCATCCCCATTTGGCCTGTATTTATTGATTTTTGACCAGATAGATTAAACATCAAGAATTGCATTCAAAACTATTAATTATCACTGAATTAACCAGACCCAACTCAAGTTAAGCAGATAATTTCATAACTGAACTATACTGCACAGGTTAGCTACTTTGTTTTTGAAGTGTATATGTTACTTTCACATAGGCTCTCATTGTCTTCGTAGTTGTGTGGAATTATATTTAGTGTGGGCAAACAACGCAGATGCTACTTAACAAATTCTATATTAATATCTGAGTAGACACTATTGTCTATATATTAATGCTTGACCGCTGTTTTCAATTTCTTCTAATAAGGAGGCTACTGCTTAGTGACTTGTCATTTTTTTGGAGTAACTCCTAATATTTATTCAGTGTTTTATAATCTGTCTCTGTCAAATGGAAGACAACAGACGAAACACTTTATTTTAAAATTACCCTTACTGGACTATGGGCTACAGTTTCAAAACCACCCCACTGATGATTCAAATAATGAGTTTTTCAGTTTAATACTGACCACGAACTAAATCAGTACAATAAATAAAGAAAAGAAGGTAAACTAGGTAATCAAATTTAGCACCAATAGTGCTACTTGAAGAACGTCCTTCTGAAGAATTAAAAATGGTCTCTTGTCTTTACTGTTTTCATATAATGGGAGGTTTTAAACTTGTAAACTAATGCACTTCAGGAAATGGGAAACAGCCAATCTGTGCAAGAAAGGAGAATTAAGGAATAATTTATTCATTCACTTACTTATCTCTCTATTGCATTTCAGACTTGTGTCTATATGGCCTTCTCTTACCCTTTTTCTTCCTAAGTTCTTTTAAGAATGTTGTAAAACCCCAGATAAAGAAAAGTACTTGTGTCAAGCTCCTCTTAAAAGTCAGTAAAATCTCAAAGCTGAGCCAATTTCCTCGCAACTTCCCAAGTTCGAGCATGTATATACAACATTTAAAAAGCAAGTAATCAAACAAGCTAATAGATTGTACAATATCCAGAACTTGTCCCCCTCTCAATTTGGTTGATTTCTGCAGAAATCTGTCTCCACAGAAATGTGTGGATGACTGGCGGAAACATAGGATTTAAACAAATAGAAGAATACATTTTTAAAAAAACAACTGTCAGTGAATGTGGAAGAATATTATTAGGTTTTAAACTAAAAAATAAGATTGTAATTTTTACATCCTTCCAAGAGATGGAAGTACAGAGTAATCAGCAGAAGAGCAAAGCTGAGATCATTGTATCATATTTGTCCTCTATTGTACCGCAAGTGAAAGAATCTCTTTGATGACAGATGGCATGAAAAACATTATTGAATTAAATCTAGGGATAAAAAGTCACATTTCTTCAGTTCTTCTAAAGACCTGATCAAATCAGCCTTTCTGCAGCTCAGTTTCTCCACCTGTAAAGCAGCATAATGAAGAGCTACTGCAAAGTTTTCCAGGAGACATTCACTTCTCATTGAGCCAGATCCTGGAGGAATTTAATTACTGAGAGTTACACATGTATCAAAATAGAAAAATTGGGCTTTAACAATGGCAAAATATTTAAAGAGCTCTTCTCATCTAATTTGTCATTGGTATCTAACAAAATGAGTGAAGAATATCCCTCACAGAAAAATCACATTTGTTGACCTTGCAGTGCTTCTACCTTTTGTGAGCGTCAAAATATACACCTTTCATGTGTTTTTTCAGTAGAACAAGTGTAAATTATCCAACTCCATCTCTGTCAAGAGAATAGAGGATGGGAATGGATTTTTTGAAAATAGGCTTTGTTTATAGGATTTCAGCTTAAAATGTAACTGGCCAGATAGCATATATTGACATATGAACGAAACAGTTAGCTATGGTTTATGAGTGGAGTCCACAAAACATTCTTGTCTACTTCTTGTGCAGCTATAATGCTGCCATTAAGATTTATCTGAAAACTCTTTACAAAACCCAGGAAATTAGTATTAACCATAATGTTTGAAACCCCTTTCATAAAATACAGATTGGGAATGTTATGGAGACATTTAAAAGAGCTGGAAATTTTACCAAAATGAGTGTAACAATGACAGAATAATGCCAAAAGAGCCTTACTGGAAAGATACAAACTTACAAACACATAGCACATACTATGCAAACAAGATAAAAAATTGCCCTTGCTGACATAACATAAGTCACAGGAGAAATGGATTTTGGCAATGATCTGGAGGATTTCTGATTTTGGTTTATTTTTTAATTATTTTATTTTTCCTTTTTTTAGGTTATGGTGATTATAAAAGCATAAAGACAAAAGACAGAAGGAAAGAAATTGCTCTAATGTGGAAGAAAGACTTACCAATTGAAAAAAACAAATAAAAAAAATTTACACACCAGAAAAAAACAGGAAATATTAAAAACTTGAAGAAACTTCACAATGAACGTCAGTCATTCTCCTTTACTCTTCTGAAAAAAAACCCAACTATTTCTTTTGTACAGAACTGAAATCAAATTTGTAGGATCCCATCTCTCCAGCAAATTCTGAGTAATAAACCATGGGTATCAGTACCCTCTTCCTTTCTGAGTAATGTGACTGTGGCAGGTTGACCTTGTTTGTCTGCAAGACCCCAATCTCTGACCAGTTTTTCCCTTTCTTATATATTTTTTCTCTGAGGTGCCACCATCTTGACTGTGGGGCCCAACCATGCTCTGCAGGGGATTGGTTGGAACAGGATGGAACTGTCCGTGTCCGGCCCGGGGCAGTCCCAGCCTCCTCCCTCACAGAGGTGACCCTGCAGCCCCCGCTGGCCACAGAAGCTGGTGTTGTACAACATTTAACATGAGTCCATAAAGTTACTACTTCCCACCATTTACTAATAAAATGGAATACTTTCTGTTCAATTACTGTGTGGGTCTTGTTCCCTCATCTTATGTGATTATCAAAGGGATAATCTTTATGCGATATATATGATTATCTTTACTTCTTTATTTCCAGTATATCTCAACTTTTTCACTTCTTAATGCAACAAAGCATTTGTTGTATTAACTGCTGTTTTATGTCTTCTAAAGAAATTAATTTTCCTGAACTGCCCTACTATGGAGACTTCATTGGCAGGAGGTATTTTATACTAGTAATTTTTTCCCTGAAAAGAAAAGATTTGTGTTCCCTAATCCCAGGACCTTTAATTATCTTTTTAATACACTTTTAGCTATAAATCATAATTTATAGGGCGTTTTTCTTAAAATCACACTTCTGGACATGTCTGCACTACACAATATAATGTTATGTTAAAGATTACCTGTTATATTTAGGTGGGGAGGTCAAGCGTGTGGGTACAACTGTGGATTCCAGTAAAAGTGTGTTAGCATGGCAGATAGTGGCCATACTAATTATCTCCATCTCAAGGCAGCACTAATTAGCTGGTTCTCAGCAATGTGCTGAGTTATACTGCTTACTCAGAGTTCCTCCAGTTCCTGAGCCACTTCAGTTGAATCCAGCTAAAATGTCTTTTTTTCAGCGACATGCATACTCCTTGAAACTAAATCTATGGAGTCATATGGCCTCCAGACCTGCTTCATAACCAACTTCTTCCACTGCCAAGCACCTGACTACTACAACTTATGGCAACTAATCAAATAAATTCAGATTTAGAAACCTGCTTTCTGGCAAGATTCCTTTCCTAAATATGGGCTGTTTGCTTTCAAAATAGTCAATTGGATTTTTGTAAAAATCAAGAAAATTATAATGTATTTTCCTTAAAGATGGGTAATGTAATTCTCACAAGAGAATAATTTTATCTTCATATTAAAAAGATATGTTTATATTCACCTACGTGAGGGGATTTTATACGATCAGGTAAAGACCAAACTGTTTATGTATTCTTGAGTGGTATTTTGCTGTGACTTTTTCTATTTACAGTGTATTACTCCTGATATTGTGACATGCTTCTCACTAATGTCTGTTACAAGAAAATTTTAAAAAAATATAAAAAATACTGTTTACAACAAACAGTCTATGTCCGTTATTTTGGATCAAAGCTATTTTACTAAGCCTGGGAAGCTTCCCCAGTCTGTACACTTCAGTCAGATTAATATTAATGTAGACTTTTTACATGACCTTTTTTACAGGAGACACTCAATTTGGTATAACTGATGGCACTGCACTCCAGAAGTAGACGTACATCAAGTTTGCAAATTACTTCCCATACTTTATTAATAAGCTGATAATAAGCATCATGTCTAGCATTTAAAATGTTTTCAGGACTTTCTGATAGCAGATCAAAAATCCTATGAAGATACATCCAACCCTAAAGGTTGTAAGTAAGGTCTAATATAGGAACAGACATGTTAATTCCACTGAGTGTTCATATTTGGATGAATCTGTAGATGCAATTAAATTATTAGAATGAAAATCCAGGTCTTCATTACATGGCACAATACTTTCTCCCCCATTGGACATTATTTTCTCTGCATAAAGCAATAAAACTTTTCAAAGTAAAAGTTGACATTCAGGTTAAAACAAACACTCTGTTTGATATTGGAATCTCAGTAAATTACTTTATGTCAGAAAGGATAGAAAAAAATGGATGAATTTTAAAATAATAAAGTTGCTAAGGGTTTAAATAAAGTATCCTTTACAGATAGTATAAAAGAGAAGTTGATAAAGTAGAATTAAATGAGACCTGCAGGCTTCACCTATTTGTGTCTATTACTATGAGAGACTACTTTTTTAAAATGCTTCCAGCATGTTCCATGTCTTTAAAATTATTTTGAAAAAAGAAATTAGAAACAGGACTTCAGTGATGTATTGAAAATAAATAATGAAAAGGACAAATTTACTTAAAATTTAAAGTAGTTGCACAATTCTTTCAGTGAGAAAGCATTTCTCATACCAATATTTGTGAGAGAGACAGGCCGTGAGAGAATAGGCTAAAGACAGTTTCAGTTAGTCACTCTAATGACTAACAAGTGAAATTTCAATGTTAGAATTCTGATGTTGAAAAACCAACTCAGAACAGTCAAACATTGTCATTTTACTTGAATAGTTTTTCAGGAAACCTAAGTTAATTTCTGTTGATTTATAAAAGATCTTAAACTACCAGTAATCTTTAGTGTATATATATGTTCCTATTCTTTGATGAAGATGTTTTTAATGTCAAAAAATCTCAAATTATTTTGGTCAAAAATAAAGATAAGAACAAAGTGACATGTCAGATTCTTTCCTAAAATATTATCTGACTTAATAGATTGCAAGTACTGTGAGGTAAGATGCTCAAATATTAAATTCTCATTTCTTTTCTTTATAACCATGTGGGTTGGGTTTTGGGGTTTTTTTCCCCATGAAATCAACAATTCTGCTAAAATGTTTTTCAACAATTTCACTTCTGTACTTGTTCATGCTGTGCCCAGAGTTCAGGGACTCAAAATACCCCTGCAACTAGCACTCAGGCAAAAATAATTTCTCATGCTAGTTTCCTCTGTACATGCCACTTCCCGCTGTCCGCTTTCTTTTTGGCTTGAGAAATCTGTAACATATTATCTTTGGCAATTGTTCAGGAACCATAAGCAAAGCCTCTATTCCAAGCCTGTCCCTAGGTATTTGAAATTTACATGTTATTCCCAATCTTTCAATTACTTCTCAGAACACTTGCCAAAATAGGAGTAATGTATAAATCATCAAAATCAAAGACAGGCCAAGAGTGTGGTCAAACACTTTTCTGTTGTCCCGAGTTTTAGACTGGAAATTTCTAAAGATAAAGACTTTAAAAGGGTCCTCGGAGCTCCACACATCTTCAGAAATACCTAGGACTAGGAGTTGTACCTTTGGTACAGCACTTGTCTAGGGTAGAGGACCTCCAATTTTGCATGTATAAAAGGCTGCTCGGATGATGCTATACTCCTTGATAGCTTTCTTTCAATTACAAGTTAGAAAGAGGATATAAAATGAGAGATTGATGGTGGGGGCTGGATTTTCAGACCGGATGACCTTTAGAGTTATTTTAAGACTAAGCTTTCTGTAATGACTTATATGTATAGGATTTAACATGGATGTTTCTAAGTGCTGTTTCTAACCCTATTTATTTTATGCAACAGAAGCAGGTGACAAAAATAAGCAGATATGTGCAACAGAATCTTTCTTATTATGTCACATCTTTCTTATTAAGTCAAGAAGTCCTCTCAGTCTTAATTGCATCTCATAGGATTCGTCAAAATGGTTTTTTTATGTGCCAGTGTTCAGTTAGATTGAGTTCTTTAGGACTTCTAAATACATCACACTGATCACACAATTATATAACTGGGCTTTATTCCCATCAGAAAGGTGTAAGCAAAACATCCACATGTTGAAAGAGCTCTTTGTATTTTGTTACAGAACAAAAAACTGAATATGACTAAAATATGTGCAGCAGATCATAATGAGCAAGATAAAAGGGAGTAGGTGTCCACTATCCAATGTTAAATTGTTCATGTGTATTTTTATCTGTAGAAATTGAGTTTGCGTTCACATCAGTAATTTTTGCATTTTAGCAATTTACTTTCCATTAGCTCATGCATGTCTCTGCATATAACCACAACCTGTTTTTAATTAAAATCTCAGTGAAAGAACTATGCAGGCAAGTTTTCCTCCAGTCTAAGACAAACTCATGAGTTACATTGGCTCAGCTAAATGTAGCACTTGTCCAAGTTTTCTTATTTGATTGAATCTATAGAGTGTGTTTTGTGTTCCTACTTCAGACTGATACAGCAGGATTGTTTTTCCTTGAAACTTAGGAGCATAATCCTATGCATAAACTAGAATGGCTGACATTTGCATTTCATGATCCAGCTGGTGTGCCATGGCTTTTACATGTAAGATTCGAATCTACTACTCCGAAGAGCCATACCTTTGTCCCTTACACTCGTCATAATGTATCCTTGGGAATCACAGCAGAAAAAGGACAAAAATACATGAGGGTTTTTCAAAAAACTTGTGACACCCTTGATTTTATTGCATTTGTATAATTATTGGTGGCGTGTCACGTCACAACAACAAAATATATGAAAATATCAGGTTCGCAATGAACAAGAGCAGTTTAGGGTGTTCTATCTATTTCTATAATTTTCTCCTGGTTCAATATTGGCAGGTCTGTTTCAAGAGGGGGATGAGGCAGGAAACAATGGTGATCCATGCACAGGCTGTGCCTTCCCTATCAGAATGTGGTCCCACAGGGTCTGAGCACTGCAAGTAGAGCTGGATGCTGGAGTTAGGGTTCAATGACAGCCCCAGAAAGGGTGAGGGGATGAATCAAGTCCATCCAGGGTTCATCCAGGGAACTCAATCAGTAGTAGGAGTAGGAGATAGGGTTGTAGCAGATAAAACGTAGGTCCAAGATCCACCCCAGAATCTAAATTCTCTTCTATTTACTTAAACAGCCAGTATAAAAGAGTATTCATGGATTCTCTTAAAGTTTACATTTGAACTCACAGGAAAAAGTTTTACACCCAACCTATGTCTATAAGCATTACTGCAGGATCTCCAGGTAATTATTTGGACAAGTCTGTTTCTTAATTATCTTGGTAGCTTACTGAAAGCCTGACTTCCTCCTTCTTTCTGTTTGTGTTGCTTCAGCAATAGCTGCTCGATAGGCTCACAAAGCTTCCTGCATCCTGTTTTCCTTTGACCTAGTCTAAGATGAAAAAAGCAGTATTTTACAGAAAGAATAAAAGGATTAAAAAAAAATAAAGATTTCTCAAGTATTTTGTATATGCACTGTAGATAATAAAATAGTTTATTCTCATAGTAACAATAAGATTCAAAGATGTCATTTTTATGGAAAATTTACTACTATATGCTTTTTCATTTTTACTTCATCTAAAAGCAATTTAATCATAACATTAAATGTGAAATGCATCAGCTACTGACATAAAATAGTATTCTAAATTTTCTCTGAATACCTCAAAGTCTTAACTAATTGGCTTATAATAAATTATCGATATAGGTTACCTTTGATTCAGTTACATTAACAATTAAATTACTTTTTAAAAAGATGCAATAACTTTTCACATTCTTTTTTATATAGGTACTGCTATTCTAGTGGATTTCACTTAGTTGGAATTTATTACATTTTAATTATAAATGTGTATTCCCATAATCCTACACAGTAAATGAAGATTTGCATACATTCTGTCTCTCAGGTTTTTTTCTAAGACTCAATTTCATTCATCTTTGTCAGCACTGAGGATATGTGGTAATACTTTTTTGGGAGGTTGGGTTTTTCGTTTACTTGGGGGGAGGATTTCTTTTGCTTGATTCATTTCTAGTTTGCATGTCTGTTTTGTTTTTTGGTGTATTAGAAGGGAAAATAATCTCCCAGTTTGACAAATGCATAAAACACAATGAATTTTTCATAGCCCTCAAAATAACATCTTAACTGAATATGCACTAGAATATCCTATGCGAGTTCTTGAATGGTCACTAAAAATTGCATCTCTTCAGAGTTTTCTACAAGACATAAGACATCAATCTGCTAAAGGACATCAATATAAAAGGTAGGCATCAGTGTACATGTCTACATTAAGAGTAGTAGCCCAGGAATATTTTAAAGTCCATGAAAACAAACTGATATTTTAAGACACTGTCACATTTTTCTTATTCTATATGCTGTGCCTGGACACAGAGATGACAATTACACAGAATCACAGAATGTTAGGAATTGGAAGAGACCTCTGAAGGTCATCTAGTCCAACCTCCCTGCTTGAATCATATGGAGCATACCAGAGAGGAACACATCAATACTGGTTTTGAATATCTGCAGAGATGGAGACTCTACAATGTCCTTGGGCAGCCTGTTCCAGTGCATGGTTACCCTCACAGTAAAGAAGTGTTTCCTTAAGTTTAGGTTGAACCTCTTGTTTTCCATTTTGTGACCATTGCCCCTTGTCCTGTCACTCATATACTTAAATACAGTCCCCTAGGACCAATTTAGGCCTCTAAAGAGTATCTGATTTATATGCACAAGACTGCATTATAAAAGAAAAACATGCTTTTTTTTTGCAACTGCAGCTGAAGACTGACTGGGTGCTAATATTACATCTAAAATAGTTATAGAAATCTTAGGTACCTGAAACTTGCTTCCCTAGATTCCGAGAAGGGAAATATTTAGGATCTCAGAAAGGGGATTTCTACAACCAGCATCCTTAGTAAGGAATTACCTAAGAGAACACACAGGGGAAAGCATCGGGATGAGCCTTAAGCTGCGCTCCTGTCTAGAATTAGATGCTTTCCTCTGTTCTGCAGTTATGTTCACACGTTGGATTCTTATCCCTCCAGGTCAGAAGTCTCCCAGACACTTTAATTTTCATTATCAGAAGTCCCACTAGGTTCAAGAGCCCTTACTGGAGTTATTTAGCCATGACTTTTGTAACTAAAAGCTCATTGCCACTCTAAGTCACCACCCCTACAGCCATATTTTACACATCACAGTTTCTGCATTTCTAGGTCCAAAATGGGAGAAAATATGGACAGAGATGCAAAAGGCCTAGAGTGTATAAATCCTATCTAAGCTGCAGAAAGACATAGAGTACTGTTTAGGCTGGGATTATACGTCTTTTATGTAGTTATTTGAAATTATTAATATTAAAGAGAGAAAATAAGGAAGTCATGTAAGCCTGGGCAGAGCTCAGAAACATGTGGAAATGGCCATCCATCTTTAAATACTGACTAGCCAGGCTTGCTATTAGAAAGCATTAAGTAGTATACAGAGACATAATTTACACAGCAATAATCTTTGCAGATTTGATCAAAAGTTTAAAACACTCCATCAGTTCTAAACATATTTATTCAAACTGGCTGGTGCTTAGGGGTCTGTATTGCAATTTAATTAATCTGCTTGTTAGAGCTGACCCAGCTGAACCTCTTTCTTCCCTGCCAAATGCTGTGAGTCACTCTACCTTCCTTAAAATCCATTGCAATTTTCTGTGACAACTAAGGAAAAATGTGTTTTATATTAGACTAAATATTAGACTATTGTGTTTGTCTTTTCAAACTTCCATTCCTTGCCAGATCAAACACTTGAACTTACTGTAAAGCAGAAGTGTATATTTTTGGGAAGCTGAAACTCACTAATGACAAGTTGGAGAAATGCACTATGTCAGCAAACTTTTCATCCTAAACATTGTTCTTACCTTAAATAAATCCTCTGCTTTTCATCATCTATTGCAATATACTACTATATTTCTTCGGAATACAATACCACAACAGTGAGGAGACATTCATAAAATATATGTCCAGGCTGCTTCAAAAGCGGGCTGGTCCCTAGTAGAAATTAAGGCAGGCAAAACCCTTGTGTAACATGTTCAGCTGCAAAGGAGAACTGCAGCAGTGAGGAGCAGCTGGAGCACAGGCACACTGCTGCAACACCTTCTCCTCCATCACCTTCTCCTTTGGCTGTGTCCCAGCACCTCGCAGGCTGAGCCAGGAGGGGGTTTCCTGCAGGCTTTGCCCCATCAGCTCCAAGCTGCTAGTGATCTTCCTCTGGGGCCAACTCTGGGTGATTTATGGCCCCTTTGCATCAGCAGAGCTGCTAGAAGCTGAGCCTCAGAGATAAAATTTAGGAGGTTTATTGGACAGTGATTCTTGTTAACATATTTGAAAAAAAAATTAATATTGTACTGTTTAGAATTTCAACCAGATGCACACTCTATATAATAAGTTATTAGTTCCCCCAAAGGTAAAAAATCTTTTTAAAACTTAAAAAGCTTGTACTTTGAAAAAACGATCTAAGCAGATAACTACCGTCTTGTGATCATGTCTCTTACAAAGAGTAAATTAATTTTTAGGAACTTAAAAAAAAGATGGAGGAAGAATGCAAACAGTTAAATGTAAATAACTGTAAGAATTCACAGAGAGAGTTCTAGTACATTTTTTAGTTTTTATCCCACTCTGGGTTTAATGTTTCTAAACAGAGATTTTTCATAAAACAACAGAAGGAAAATGGTTTGTATTCAGTCAGGGAAACAGTAAAGGAAAGGAGTTTTGCAGAATGTTTACGTAGAGTTAGACTTATAAATCACCTGGATCACTACAATATTCAAGGCCAGGTTACTTGGAGCTTTGAGCAGCCTGATCTAGTGGGAGGTGTCCCTCTCCATGGCAGGGGGGTTGAAACTAGATGACCTTTAAGGTACCTTCCAACCAAAACCATACCATGATTCTATGTTTCTATGAAATGTATGTGCTTATACAATTAAATATCTAGGTATTATTTTCTTCAAACATCAGTCAGCAAATACAATACTTGCTAGAAGAACCAAAATATATGTCCTAAAATTCCAGAAATGTTGTTAAGGAATAAATATATCCAAGATTATCAGGGTAATAAAGGATGTAAGAGACATGTGTGCTCTGTCTCAGCGTTTCATACCTCTCTTGTAAATTGTCTGCATAATTTGTATGAAATTTATATGAAAATCTTGCCTGCTTTTATTAAGACATCATTAATTTTTTGTGTAAGAAAAGTAGCAGTTTTTTATGAAACCATAAAAATAAGACTCTAACTTCTGATATCCATATCAAATGCTGCCAGGAAAGTCGACTTCAATTAGCATTCCACATAGTTTTTTAAACATAAATGATAGTTTCATGAAAAACATAAAAAAAAAATATGTATAATAAAGGATAGTCTCAGCTATTTGAAAATTACAAAAGCAACAACAAAGGAACAACAACTCTAGGAATAACATCCTTCTAATGAATATAAAACTTCAAAGTTTGGGGTTTTTTTCCCAGTCATGTACATCCAAACAAGGACCCTTTGGGGTTCACCTGGCCCAGCCATCTGCTCAAAACTATGTTCAAAGTGTTGAACAAAGCTAGCTCAATCCCTTGATAGTTAAATATAACTCTATATTTTTATATCTTCTTATAGCTAACTATGCACAATTACTACAACCTTGCCAATATATTTTTCCCTTTTTCTGATTTCTACTCACAGAGCATAGGTTTGTGTCTGAAAATCAGTAAACATATTGCATTGTCATATTATCCTCAAAGTCTCTCTCCATTCTTTAACACTTTAATGAAAATTAGTATTCTTTTCTCTTTCAATGCATAAGAATAAGACAACTTTCGAATGAGCAAAAAGGTTTTCAGTTTGTTGGGTCCTGTCCGAGACTTCTTTTCAATCCTGCATAAAAAAAAGTTTTGTCTGACATGAGGTAGATATGAGGAAAGGAATTATAATGGAAGAGGAAGTGCAGCTGTATGGTAGTTTCACCTGACAACTTTGTCATTTTACAGTTTGCAGCTACGTGGAAGGTCATGTATAGTAGAAGTAAATGTGCCTCCTTGTTTTATTTTTCAGTGTCCCTTATGAAAATATCCATCCCTGGGGAAGAGCTTTCAGAAGCAAATGGTTTTATTTCCCATTGTGGATGCCATTCCAACACAGGCTTTTTTTTGATGCCTACTGTCTTAAGTAAATGAGAAATATAATCATGAGTAGGAATAAATAATGTGTTACTGTGAAAATGTTTCTCACATGTCTTTTTAAAAATAACAACTTAATGAAGGGGTTTGTCTGCTGAATACTGTGCAATTATTTTTGTTTGTTTGTTTTGGCCTTTATTGTAAGTAAATAAGTATGTCTTTGCTCTCCTTTTCTACTTTCTAAGCTATATAACATACATTGTTGCTTATTTATTTAATTCACCCTTCTCCATATAGTAATTATTTTCACAGCTTCGTGTGTTTGCTACAACTAAGTATCACTTAGTCAAAAAGCAGTAAAAATACAAGCGTTTATAATTTATTCTCCATCTGTTTAGATTCACATGAGTACCAGTAAACTACCTCTTTATGGCCTAAAAAGAAATTGCCTCTAAATACCAAATGCTAAGTTACAGCTTCCTGGTTCCACTGTACCTTTCAGACCGCACTCCAAAAAGACCTCCTAACTGAAATATTATATAGTCACATCTGGATCATGAACCTCCACTTACTCTTCAATAAAGATTAAACAAGAGGGATTCCAAAAGGAAATATAAAAGAACTCTGTGAACTAACTTTTTGTTTGTGAAAAAGATATTTTTTACTACTTTGAAAATAAAAGGGATATAAAGCAGATCAAATGTAGATATATAGCTGGTCAATTTTTTACAGTGTTTTTTGTTTACTTGTCTGTTAGGTTTGAAGAAAATTCATTTTTAGTGAAGCGTACCTAGAAAAACACATTCAATTTTGAAACTATTTAACTCCTAGATTTTTTTAAAGACTTAGATTTTTAAAGGAAGTCATCCAAAAGTGAAATATTTTCACTCTTACCATACATTTTTTAGTAGCAGAGGAAATATTTCACATAGAATCACAGAACGGACAAGGTTTGCAGGAATTCCTGGAGATCTTCTAGTCCTCTGCTGTGCTCAAGGCAGGCTCATCTATAGCAGATTTCTCAGGGTTATGTCCAGCCAGCTTATGAGTAGCTCCCAGGATGGAGATGCACAGACTGTCATTAACAGACAACCTGACCTAGGCTCTGATTAGCCTCAGATCGGAAAGTTTTATTCTTTTGTTGAAACAGAATTTCCTGCATTTCAGTTTGTGCCCATTGCCTCTTGCCCATTCACTGGACATCACTAAGAGTCTGGCCTCACCTTCTTCAAAGTATCCCATCAGGTATTTATACACATTGACAAGATCCCTCCTAGACTTTTTATTCTCCAGGATGGACAGTCTCGGCTCTCTCAGCTTTTCCTCTTGTGTCAAATGCTCTGATCCCACAATCATCTTGTGGCTCTTTGCTGGAATCACTACAGTGTGCGCCTTTCTCATACTACTCTTTTACACAGCCTCAAGTCCCAAGCATTGTAAGAATCACATATTTTCCTAACGCTAAGGAAATTTTGCCTGTGTTTCTTCTCCTGAGGTCTTGTACACATATTTTTCCTTCCTCTACTGCTATGGAAAATGTCCTCTGAGGAGTAAGTGTTTAACATTGAAAAGAGATAAAGGAGAAGATTTTCTTGGCAACTTGTCCCTCTCAGTCATCCAAATGATTTGTGCAGTCAAAACAGTAAAAGTCATTTTTGCAACGGTAACTTCTGCCTTCACTGGCTTCCAACATTTCATACACTGAACTAGGACAAAAAGACACTACACATTCAACCCTTTATTCTTATCTTCTGCAATTAAACTCTGGGTTTCTGCATTATTTTTTTCCCTTCTAGGATCAATAATTTTTAGGGAGAAAACACTGTTCTTTTGGTGATAAAAGAATATGGTTCATTTTATTGTTTTTCAATTTATCCAGACAAAAATCCTTTCAGATATGTGCTTTGATTAAGTTTAGTTTGGTTTTATTTTCCTTTTTTTCTCTTGCCCTTCCACCTGTTCCTGCAGAAAACATTAAAAACCATTAGCAATCTGTGGGAAACATGCATAAAAAGGCTTATTAAACCAAATGAAGGTTTTGAGAATTACCACATTCATCAACCTAACTGAATGCCTTTGATGTCTCTGACATCTTGGATTCAGCTATTCAATCTACTTTCAAATCTGAAGACGTGGTAGAGGCTCAAACTCTTCATTTTAGCTGTTTAAGAATAGGAATTTCTTATAGAATAATTCTTGTATGTTTAAAATCAATTCCTTTCCACATTGTATCTTCCAGGAAGTCTAATCTTTAAAAGTTATTTTTAACTTCCCCAAACAGGCCTGTGGTTCATGTTTGTATGAGATTTTGTGTCCTTTGAGATTGTTTTCGTATAGAATATTCACTGTTTCATATTAATCTGCCAAATTTAGTCATGGTGAAAGGAGCTCAATGGACTTCATTGTACAACGGGGCTGTTTTGTTGCAGTGTTCCTAGCCCACCATTTGCTAACATGAATTTGCAATCTCAAAAATATTTATTTTGCTCCTCAGATGTGGAAACTCCAGATTTCTGTGGTGTCTCCATGGCTTGGGGTCTTGGGTTTGTGCATTATAATTAAAGTCCTCACTGCCTATTGTGATTTATTGCAGAGAGAGGTGTCGAAAGTTAAGTCATGAAATCTGAAGTCTGAATTCAGACCAAAACCACCACAGGCATATATTTTGCACTAGGGATGCTATGAAAATAGGCCGTTCTGTTGCCAAATGTATATTAAGAAGCTCTTCCCAAATGGTAACTGTCATAATTTCAGACTCAAAAGGTTAAGAACCTCTACACTGACTATCAAGAGATGTTTAGCTTGGAGCATGCTCTGTTCCTTATTTTACATAGTGCTGTGTTGCTCTGATCCTCTGTTGCTTTATACTGACGTCTTTCCATTGTATAAAATTCTAACAACAGAACTGCAATGACAGAGTAAAAGTGTAAATAATGACTAAAATAGTCATACTGTTTTTCTGGTTTAGTATATTTTGTTTGAAGAATATGAAGTAAATTATTTCCTGTATATAATTAAGTTTAAGAAAGTGAGAAGAATTTGGAAACGTTGCACCAACAATCATCTCCTGCCTTCATGTATGTCTATATCAGAACAACAGTGTGTTATTTTTGATACAGCCAGAGTAATGTACCATTCACTCCTTAGTATTAGTACACTGCGCTGTATAATTTATATGGATGACACACACACATTTCAGTTTACATGTTAAGAAGACATTTTGCAAACATATGTTAAAAGACATATGTTAAAAGACAAAGAAACATATGTTAAAATTTGAAAAATAATTACTTTTCTCACACAGGTCAATTTAAGACTGTTGAAAAGTTGGTACAATGTTTATTGAATTATGAAATATTTGATTAGCCAATGCAACGCAAATAACAGTGTCAAAAGTCTCTGATAGATTTTATAGCTAAGAAAGCATTCCAGATACTAATGTGGACCAAACACTGGATTACATATTTTATGTAGGTGAAAAACTAGAAATCTGTGCTAATCGTGCAAAGTCCTCTTCTCACATTATTGAAGTACACAACTGAGATCTATAGCAATGTTGTATTTTTATGTTGTTTGAATCTGATTAATTTCGCTGCCCTTAAATCCATGACATGAACAGAAACATAAGTATTGCTATTCATGTGAACTAGAGTAATACAGAATTTGAAGATTTTAATACAACTTGTGGTAGTAGTTAAGCACCTAAATAATTTTAACAATGAACAAAAAATATTACTGCAATAACTTTAGAATAAAATAATTTCATAGAAAGAATATTACTATATTAATATCTCCTTTTATTTCTGATATTATGATGTTCATTTATAGAATTCTTCATTAACGTTCTATAATTTTATTTCCTACAATCACTATTAAGCTTCTTGGATCTAAACCAGAAGTGATTTAGGTTTTTTTACTCTCTAAAAATTTGCCACTAAGGAAATAGAATACAACTCTTTTCAAGTGCAGTATATCTTAAGTGGTTGCTTCACATAACAAAATTAAAGATTGTTGAAAAAGATCCCTGAAGATGTTCAGTAAACTCCTGAGATTGTGGCATTATGGGCATATGGAGTAGAAAGGAACTGCTGAATGAATGTTTCATCACAGTTCCTATTTCAGAAAAAAACATAGAAATATAAAACCCCTCAACATTATTGACAACAATAAAAGATGCTTTTCACTTAGAAAATGTAAGTGTGGGTGCTTGTATCTGCTGCTCTGTGTGTCTGCATTTAATATGTCACCTGCATATGCATATATATATACTTAAAGGAGTGCCTTACAGTGTAGAAATAGTATTTGAAAAAAAATGGATTGTTAGAAAAGAAGAATAAACTGCGAAAAGAAAAATATAATAAACTTTGCATGTACAGTGGAGTGTCCAAATATATCCTCTCTCGAAAATCAGATTTTGAGTGGTTGACATCTGCATGTTCTTTCACTTTTCCAAGACAAATACATTAGTGTATAGAAATAGCTGTATGGACATAGCATCTCTTCTGTATAGCTACCCTTATGTAATATTCCTATATTACTTAAGAGTAGTGGATTGTGGATTGTGCAGCCTAGAGGCTGCATTTGTACTAATAAATCAAATAGTGACCAGAAATGTCATCTAGCACTGGAATCTGATCATCTGTAGTTTTACATTAATAGCATAGTCTTTATCAGACTTCTGGCCCATGTCAGCCATTACTTTCCCAGCAGTTTCCAAATGCAGCTCCAGCATTGCAGAGGTCATTCCCAGCAAGCAGTCTGAATGCACTCATTATGTTTTAAAGGCCAAGACAGTTTATTAACACCATGATGGGCTACTCCAGGCCAACTGGACTGACACCAGTGAACATTCCTGGGCACACTTGGTGCCTGTTAGCACAGGCATGGACTTGTAGTCCAAGATGTCATCCTTTCTGGCCCTTATATCTATTCTCAGTAGTTCACAAAATGCATCTTCATCAGTTAAATACTGTAATTTACATATTGTGTGCAAAAATTAGGGTAGACATAAGGATTTTTAGTTTTGACCTCTACAGTTTCAGTCCTTTTCACAGACTTTCATCTTGTTAAAAGTATTAATTCCAGCAAACCCTTCTCTCTCTTTGGAATAATCTTTTTTCCCCCTCTGTAAACAGCAACTACTTAACATGCAAAATGAAATACTGACTATTAAAGTTATAAAGCTATTTAAGAGAAAGCACACAAAATAGCTAAATACCAAGAAATCTGGACAGGAGTTTGGTCCTGTTCTGTACACTGAGTCTGTCACAAGTTTACAGCAGTGTCGTGGGTTAGGGCTGGGCCGGC
>NW_009717597.1:0-41563 GCF_000703405.1 Apaloderma vittatum | reverse complement strand
GGCACAGTTCACCCGTGGGAGGGAGGGCTTGTCGTTCTCTTTATCTTCCCGATAACTGCCTTATTTATTTATCTATTAAAGCTTTCGGGAATTGGGAGAGTGCATCTGATAAGATCCAATGTGTTACTTAAGAGTTGCCGTGATGAAGGCTCCCGAAGCGTGTTCAAAAATACTTTCTCTTCTGGCAGAGCTAGATTTCAATCCTTAGAAAGCGAGGAGAGCTTCAAGGCATAAATTTTGTTCCGTTGTTTCCTCCTCCTTCCACCACCCCCTCTCCCCCCGATAAAACGTATCAGTTGGGACAAAATTTCTTTCCCCCTGTGTCACACAGTCCAGCATTTAGTAAATGCCATTGTGAGATGAGTGCTCTCCATGCTGTTTTTCTGCTGTCTAAAGGGAGAACTTGCAGGTATTCACATTCTTGTTGTGGTTTGGTTTTGTTTTCAGTATCCAGAAGAGTGCTGTCATCGGAGACATGTACGTTCCTCTTACAGAGGCATGATATCAGAAAAGTAGTGTCCCTGGACCTGTGATGAAGACCTACAATATTTGCTTCCCAAGGACAGAGTTTTTTGGGGTATGCTTTCTTTATGAATTTGTCACTCAGAAGCGTGTTGTGCACTTTTGTCCCAAGCACTGCATGGGAACCATCAAGTTGCTAAGATCCAAGAAAATAAATGTTTGGAGTGGAAAGCCCCAAAATAAGTGAGCAATTGCATGCAGTGATTAAAAAGGTCTTTGTATCAATTGCCGAATCTTGTGCGATGTTGTATGGTACTACACTATCAAAGCAGGTCAGTTAACTAAAGTGAGGTAGATAGCTGTTGCCTTTGAAATGCTCTTTGCTCTTTCTTATTAGTGGTATACTGTAGTTACTGTGCCATTCTTTCAGTTGAGTTCTTCTCTTTTAACAGGAATATCATGTGAGATCCCAAGAACAGAAAGGAGCATGTGATTTGTGTAATAGTTCTTTTCTGTGGCGAATCTGTTAATATTCTTAAGGCTGTGATATTTGAATACAAAGTTCACAAGCCAGTATGTTCGCTCATGCTGGTCAACTGAAAGCAAAATCTTCCAATCTTCTAATACCCCACGTTACTCCTCGAATCAGAATCCAGGCTGGAATAAGAAGTTTGATATTATAGGTTAGAAAGTAGAGAAGTTTGTTTTGTGGGGGTCTTCTGTAGTCTTCCTCGCATATCTATGGAGGGTGTGGTTGGTTAAATGTCTCTGAAATTCTTGCTTGGATGCCGCTAGTAACTGAGCCTATCGGTTATCGAGAAATATTTTACAGGGAAAGATTGTCAAATATGACTTCACTTGCAAGGTAGTTTCCTGGTTGAATCTTCCTGCACCTTTTGTACTTGTAATATTAATATATCTCACAGATATGAGGCCAGCTTTTCACATGGTTTCACTTTTTCTTTTTCCTTTTTTCCCCCAATTTTTTTTATAAGGAAAAGACAAAATGAACCCTTTCTTCTTTCTGGATTTTGGACATTCTCATCTAGCCTACTTCTGGAATAGAAGTGGACTTTTCAACTCAACAAATGAGACGTACTGCTACAGCACTGCCCGGGGCAGCACAGTCCTTCAAGGAGTAACTTTTGGTGGAATCCCAACTGTCTTGCTGCTTGATGTAACCTTCTTTTTTGTAAGCCTAGTTTCTATTTCTTGTACTAAAAATCCTTTTGGCCTTCTCAATAGTTAGATTGTTCAGAATTCTCTTATTTATCAGTTAGGCATTTCTTTCTGAGAATCTTCAGAATAAGAAATGTGCTGGGGCTGACCTGGGAACATCAAAACACTTTTCAAGTGTTGATAAAGGTTCACGTACACCTGGAATGACAGTGTCACTGTGTGTTGGATGTGTGGATGTAGAGAGAATACAGTATCAGAGGGTCTGTATGTGGGATCATGGTGACTTTTGTAACTCAAACTTCTATGTTTTGTCTTAACTGCAACAACAATTTTTTCTTTACTCTGAGTTTAAGTATTAAGTATTCAGGAAGGGAACATCATTACTAGCTTGATTTGTTTTTCAAAAGCAAGTACAATGTGGAAAATCTGTCACGTTGCAGACTTCTTAAAAATTAGATTTCATGAAGCTGTTGAGGGAGTAACGGACTGATCAGGTCAATCCTGACAAAAGGAGGAGCAGGATTAGTTGCTGATCTGGAGGCTCTAGGACAGGTCTGAGATTCCAATAAAACTTGCAGATTTTGCTGTAAGTTTGGTCTAGGTGATCTTAAGCCACCAGAAAAAGAACCACAGACGAGCAAATTGGCCCAATAAGTGAGGCAGTAAAACATGGCTAAAGAGATGACATAATTCCTGAGTTCTAGAAAGCTACTGTGGAGAAACTTAAAATTACCTGTGTGAAGTCTGAGCTGTTAATCCTCTAGGAATGTAGTGGCATTCTTTACTATTGATTTTTTGTGTGCAGCATGCTACTATAAATCCATTTTCTGGGGATGTACAATATTTACTGCTCTGTGTGACCAGTGACACAGCATTTAACAGGATTTAGTTGGAGTGTTTTGGGAGACTTTTTTTTTTTAAAAAAAAGCTGTGATTGCATTTCAAGATATTACGTCTCTGCTTTTGAGTTCCTTGCTGTTGAACTCTCCTCTCAAACAGCATTAGGTAGAGAGTTAAATGCAGTGTAGAAGGCTCTTTTCCAAGTACCAAGTACTGCAATTTATTTAGCAACTGCTGTATTTCTGTTTTCATGATGTGTTTACTGCAGATTCCTTTAGTAACTGTCAGCTGATGGGTTTCTGAATATTATTTCTAAGCTAGGTTCCTACGGAAGTGAGGTTTATACATTGCATTGTCTTCCCATTTTTGTCTGGCAGTTCCTTCTAATAACCATAGAATACATTAGCCAGTTTCATCCCAAGTTGTCAAAGAGTCTGGAGAACTTTCCTGCTTGTGTGAAGCTTAGTGGCCAAATGAAGGAGGAAGATTAAAATTAATATTCCGTGTTGGAAGGAAAGCTCTGGTAAAAAGGTTATATTCATTGTGAAATATGGAAACGAGCTGTGTAATCTTGACACGTGGATAGTCTTGAATGTATCCTGGCTGGCCAGTCAGTATTTACATAGATCCAAGTAAGTGACAACACTAGCACCACTTTCTGGCCAAACAGGTATGGGATGTAGGAGGAGCTAGAAGGTGAGGGCGTAGGCTACATATGCACAGGCCTTGTTCCTTCTGCTTCATTGCTTTGTACAGAGCAGCTTGTTTCTTTAAAAAAAAGGCAAGCATCTATGAAATACACACTGGGTTTTTTTCTTTCTTAGCCTCTTTCAAAAACTGAAAATGCAGGGGGGACATAAATTGCAGAGATCAAATCTAAGATTTATGACTTATAATAGCGTATTACTTCTACTGAGGGTGAAAATAATTCTCCCATTTGAGAATATGGCTGAGCCCCCTACAACCTGTCTACCTCACTGTTTCCAAATAAAACAAAATTGCAAATCTGCCATCATAGTTCTGATCATTAAGTAATGAATAATAGTAAAGGTGTATCTTGAGAATTTTGACTTCCTCTGAAGTACTGCTTGCTACTTTTTGTGTCACAACCCTTCACCTACTTGCAGTTCAGAAGTACTTTTGCATGCAGTTCTCCACCTTTATCAGTCAGAACGGGACGGCAGGTGTCCTGGTCCTTTGGTCCCAAACAAGTTGGTTTGTAACATGACCACCACTGGGTTGGTTAACATATAACAGTCAGTTCGGGCGCAAGGAGAGCATTTTTTTGATAGTTCACACACACCTGAGAATAATTATTATGAAGTGGAACAATAAATATTTAAAGATCTTTGTTTTTATTTTCTAGATTTTAATATTACTGTTTTCCGTTATAAGAAAGCGATTCTGGGACTACGGTCGTGTTGCTCTGGTGTCAGAAGCTGAAAGGTAAAAAAACCCACACAGTTAGACTGATTTTTTTAATCCATTTGGGGAATGTGGAAGTAAGTATAGTAAATATGGCTTAAATTAAGTGTATTTGCATCAGATATGTTGGTAGTCATTTGCACATATTTGTTAAAAAATGTCCTTATGCTGCTTTGTGTGAAATACGTCCCTCTCTCAGAATTGCTCTGAGCAGTGTCAATAATGAAGTTATGTGTTTGCAGTTGTCATGCATTGCATTCTACAGTTGTAGGGTAAGGAAGTGGAGGTAAGAAAACAGGCTACTTGTCTGCTAACATGTCACACACCTACAGGTTGATATTTGCAGTGTGTTTCTGTGATAGGACAATATTAACCATTCTGTTTATCTTGGCTCAAGCCCATTGTCTTCACGGAGCTCCCTAGGCAGTTGATGCTGTAATATTTGTGAAGGGTTTAAAAATAAAAAAGAAATGTATCATTGTAGATTTCTGAAAACATTCACTTAAATGAGCTTTTGATATTATTTTTTAAAAATATTATTTCTGTAGGATGAGGTCTTGAGATGTTTAAAAGCTAGCTGCCTATTTATGAAGTGGGTAAACTTTTAACTTAAGCCTCTTCCTGGTATTAGTGCTGTAACTAAGCCGTGGTAAATTCACGGCTAAGCAGCAGGAAAAGACTCAAACTGTAGTTTTAGTTGTAATCCATCTACAGTTGTGAAAAGTAAATGGGGGAAAAAAGAAAAGGTGAGCAGTAACTGAGACAGCTTTAACCCAGCTAGGTCAGGCAGCAAGAATGAAGATGCTCTGGTACATGTGGGCTCTAGAGGCCTGCATGGGACAAACAGGTCCTTGAGCAGGCAGACACCCTGGAGCCTGGCTTATTATCCCTGCTGGCTGTCACCTGAGCTAGCTAGGTCAAAATCATAGATACGCCTATGAATGTACTCCATTTTAACATGTATCCTCCTGTAATTATGGGCACAACCCCATTGCAACATTTCTTTTCTTAAAAAACAAACTAAAAGCTGGTGCTCTGCTATTTTTGAGAGCTACAGAGTCTCTAAATGTTTCTAGCCTTGCTACAGCACTCAGGCGTGTGTGGGAAGGTGGCCTGGAGAGTAAGCGATTTAAGTAAGGGGAGAGGTTCTGAGTAGTGGCTATAATAAGAAGGAAGAAAGGTGGGGGGAAGAGAGGTGATGTTTTGTCATGAGGAATATCTGAACAGGGAGCTAGCTTCCAAATCTGATACTTGCTAGGCTTCCAAACCTGCACTTTATTCTCTTATGTTACTGCAGTTTTAATATCTCAATAAAACATTTGTTTCTTTCTAGTTCAGGTATATGCTCTCATGTCAGGAGCTCACGTGTCCTTTCTTTTCAACATGAGTCATAGCACAAATTTCTATACTTATGCATATGCTACAAGGTGAAAATGACAACTTTCATAAGTAAAGAAGTGTTTTTGTATTATGTCTGGTAGTTACTTTAGAATTGTTAGAGTTGAAATAATTCTGTGAAACTCCATCATCTGTTATTAAAGATGCTTAAAAGCATCATTTAATATATTTTAGTGAATCAAGGTACAACAGGTTGTCAACATCTTCATCAATACCTGAAGATCTTGAACATGATAGGGTAAGTATTCTACAGTTTCCATATGTTTTTGTTTGTTTTTTAAAAAATGTAAACTATTTAAAAGAATCTATTGTAATTTGCCATTCCACCTAGCCCTATGAACCAGTCATCAAACTGGAAAACCATGTATATGCAAAAATTAGTAATGCATCGTCTGCTGTGGGTTTTATAGAACCATATGTAATCTCTCTCTCTTTCCTGACAAACTGTTGCAATATCATAAACCAATATCTTGTGCTGTTATTCTTAAGTAACTTTTTTTTTTAAATTAGAGGGGGTACTATGTGTTAGAGTTTCAAATGGGGGCAGAGAAGACTAAGAAATAACTTATACTTAAGTAACAGTTCAAAGAGTTACACTATATTCGTGTTGGTCTCTGTAGTACATTGTTTTCCTCAAAGTTGAGAAAGCCAGATGCAAGTATGAGGATAGTAATAGTGCCACATGCTCTTGATATTAAAATTGGTTTTGAGTGGAATTTTTTTGACTAGGCTTTTAATTGGCTTCTTTCATGGTTTCCCTGGAGGCTTTGAATTTGTACATCTCTCTCATTTTGTATTGCAGCTTCAGAATGAACCATGTGAAAGTTGTCCAGTGGTGGCAACCTACTTTTTAACATTTTATATCTGCATCAACTTAATATCTAGCCTTGCAACTAAATAATTGTGTGAGCATCAAAAGCCTACTGATGTTTGATCAAGATTTCTCTCCTATTATTTAAAACCCTAAAGCAACTGCATTATTGCAGCTGTTGTGTGTCTCTTCAGCTCAATACCATTCTCTTTTAAAAAGAGGCCTTTTGAGGGAGAAGTTTGGTAGGGGTTTTTTTTGTTTGTTTGTTTTGTTGAGTTTTTTTGAACCATACTGGAGTATTCAGTGAGGTGTGACCTCTGCTGCCGCTGCTGTATAGTTTCATAGGAGGATTTGTAAACATATGTAAGAAGCCTTTCTGTTAATCACAGTGTTGTTTCTAACTACTGTTTAACTGATTAACTTGTATTAGACTCTCATGCAGCTTATCCTTGGAATCAGAGAGTCTCTGAAAATAGTTTTGGAAACGATAATTGTCTTTTCTGCTCTAAAACAATCCATTAAAAAATGATTCCTTGTAATTCTCAATCTTGACTTCTTGGGCATGCTTGTATAATTTTAAGAAGCTTAGGTGACAAACTTGCAAGGAGTAAAAAACCCAACTCCTTAAATGCGCTGAAGACAGACCTATGAAGTACCTTGTGAAAAGTATGTAGAGTATTAGGAGTTTTACTGTATGTTTTCAAATGATGGTTTCAGAGGAACACACTGCAAGCTTTTTAGGTAAAAAGTTGGCTTAGTAGGAACACTTCTCTTAATTGTACAGATTATAGCGACTATATTTTTTGTATGTTAGCTCCTAAAAACTTCCTTCTTTATTTATAGGGGCTTTGTTCTTGGATGACAGCTGCTTTTCGGATGCAGTAAGTATATGAAACAGAAATAGTGAGCTGTTGTTTGTGTTGCTCTTTTTTTAAAATAAAAGGGGGTTTGCATTCCGGAAGGTTGAGGGTTTTTTTTTTTCCCCTCTTGAGTAGATAGAATTTAACACAAACAGTGATAGAGGTGTCTCTGGTGGGGTGAAAAAACACTGTGAAACCAAGGTCAGCTTATGGGGATACTTCAGGGTGTAGTAGTCCTTCAGCTGGCAGCTCAGGGACTACCTGATCTTGGGACAGTGTGTGACCCTTGGTGGATCTATGGCATTTGTGTGGATTTTGAACTAATAACTAGACTCTAGGCTTTTACCCTTCAAAGACTAGTGTGTGGGTATTCCCCTGTTTGAAGCCAGTAGGGCCCCAGGCAGGAATTGGGGTTTCACTGCATGGATTTCTGTGGAGGACTGGTAGTTTAGTTGGGGCTGGAAAAGCTAATCCCGCTGCTTCCCAGAAACTGAGTATTAGACCTGTGATGTTCGTTCATTGTATCTCTTGGGGCTTAGTAAATTGTGGATTTAAAAGTCAATTTCTAGCTTGGGTTCATTGAAACAAAAATGTTTTTAGCCATTTTTGCTAGATGAGTTCCTTCCTTTTCCAAGAAGTCCTTTTTCAGTGATCTGTCTGCTGCCAGTGGAGAGATGATGAGAGTTCATTTTAAAACTTATTAATGTCTGCAGTTAATTGGCTGTCAGAAGAGTAAGGTGCTTCTGTTGTAATTTTCCTCATGGGGAGCATTTATGGACATAAGCTAACACTGTCACAGTATGATCTTAAATTTTGAGGGCTAGGCTTAACACCTTGTGACCATCATAAAGAAGAACATGGATCTGCTGGATTGGGTCCAGAGGAGGTCCGTGAGGGTGACTAGAGGGATGGAGCGCCTCTGCTCTGAAGAAATGTTGAGGGAGCTGGAGTTATTCAGCTTAGAGAAGAGAAGGCTCTGGAATGACCTAATAGCAGCCTTCTGATACAAGAAAGGGGCCTACGGGAAAGCTGGAGAAGGGCTTTTTGCAAGGGCCCGTGGTGATAGGAACAAGGGGCAATGGCCTGAAACCACAGGAGGGTAGATTTAGATTAGATATAAGGAAGAAATTCTTTGCCATGAGAGTGGTGAAGCACTAGAACAGGTTGCCCAAGGAGGTTGTGGATGCCCCATCCCTGGAAGTGTTCAAGGCCAGCTTGGATGGAGCTTTGAGCAATCTGGCCTGGTGGGAGAGAGGTGTCCCTGCCCACAGCAGGGGGGTTGGAACTAGGTGATCTTCAAGATCCCTTCCAACCTTAACCATTCTATGATAAAGCAGAAGGTCAGAGCAGGTCACAGTCCTCTTTTAGGCTGATAAAAAGGAACTTGGATTTATATTTGCTTTTCAGATTACTTGTTTCTGTCTTAAATACCCTCAATGTTACTTTTTGTATGTTGATGAGAAAAAGGCACTTTTGGAACCTAAATTTATGCATGAAAGAACATGTTGAAAACAGATAGGGATTGGTGGAGACATCACTGTGTACACTCAGAAATTAGTGTACGTTCGACAATGAACACCTAAAACCCCAAGGATATTAAGTAGACTGACCGTGTGCTTTTCTATTTTATGATGCAGCGATGATGAGATTCACGAGAGATGCGGTGAAGATGCCATACATTACCTTGCCTTCCAGCGTCACATCATCTGTTTGCTGATTGCGGTCAGCATTTTATCTGTGTGTGTGATACTGCCTGTCAACCTATCGGGTGATCTGCTTGGTAAGCTGTTTGGTTTTTTTGTTCCAAGAGGGATTTAGTGTTTATATCGTTGCAAAAGCTTTTAGGATTTTTCTTTATTTTGGTAAGGTTGGTTTGTTTGGGTCGGGGTTATTGTTTAGTTTTGGTTTGGTTTTTCTTTTTGTTCCTTCCCCTCACTCCAGCTTGATGTGTGTGTCATTCTGTGTGAAACTCGTACAAGAGCAGAGGGTTCTTTAAATGTCTGGCAAAAACTTGACAGAAGCAGGATGGCCGACCCCATTCAGGCATAACCAGCTAGACCTACAAGGCTGGAGGCGAGATTATCTTGACCTGTGCTCTCTCAACTGGAGTTTATCTAGGTGCTATTTTTGATTTTTATTGGTGATGATTACCAATGAAAACTCTCTTTGCAGCTGAGAAGTCTTTTTCCGGTGTCTGGTCTGAATTTTTTTTGCTTAAATTTGAGATCACTGAGGAGAATAGATTATTGTCCTCTTTGCAATATCCTTTTAGCTGCTTGAGGGTTATCAATTCATCTGTGCTTTTTAATCTTTTTGGTAAAACAGACCAGCTAATTTTGTTATTAATGAGAATTTTTTTTTCCGTTTTTCCATTTGATTTTTTTAAAAATCTAGCTAGACTGTCTCCCATCGTTCCATTCTGTCTTGATTTGCAGCTCAAAAGTGGATAAATCTCACTGAGACTTTGTCAGCGCTGACTGGACAGGGAATTATTTCACATTTCTTGCAGCCTAGTCCTGATTATGTCTGCCAGTGTGACACTTCTTTCCGTTATCGACTCAACAAATACGACAAGTGTGTCCTCTAGTCTACCATTTAGGTTGCTAATGAGGATGCTAGTGGACAGAACTCTGTTGAATCCTGTTTGAATATTTTTCTATTTTTTTATAATGAGCCTTTATAAGCCCATTTTATACCTGGCTTTGTATCAGTCTTGTCATCAGGAGTTGTTCATTGCTGATGCAAAAAAAAGCAGTAATTCATTTATTTCTCCCAGAAGCTCCCAAGCAGAGCACTTGCTTGTGTTTTGTTTTGTTTGTTCTTGTACCACAGCAATTGCACCTGATTTTGTGTACTGTCCATGCTGATCTTTGTCCCTGTAATTTATTCTCTTCTGTTGTCCCTGATAATGTGACCTACTTTATGTTTTCACTTTACTCCTACTTGTGTTTTAAAGAGCCTTGTGACTTAGCCCTCATTCAAAATGGGATATGTTGTACCTGTGCCTTTAATATTATTTTTTGCAGGACTGCCATCTCTGACTTGCCTTTTAAGAGCTCGTTCGTAGCAATTCTCTGTGTATATTAATATCTGCTTTCTTAAAGACCATTGCTGCTCTTTTTTCCTTCTTCTTTGCGTTTTTTTTTTTGTTTTTTTTTTTCTTTCCTCAAAAGACTATCACTTCACAGTTGCTTCTCCTTTGTTGCTTTCCAGAGCTTCTTTGCTCTGTGTTCTCAGACAGCATCCCTAGCTCTACAGAACTAAATCCAATGTAACTGGCGCCCTCACCTCCTTCAGATGCAGGTGCCTTCAAAGAACTTATAGAACATAGTTCCATCTTCTGCTCTAGTCACTACCTGTATATTTATACCAAAACGATTTTTGTAATATGTGTCAATATGCACTATAATTCGATGAAACTTGTAGTATCTTGGATACCCACAGATGCTCCCTGTTAACTCAAACAGCAGAGTATGGCTGGCCTTCTAAAGCAGGAGAATTCAGCTTCTGTTTTCCTGCATTAACTTTTTTGACGCTAGGAAAAACAGCTGAAAACCAAATATGAAATTTGTGTCTCCCCTTTTCCACCATATGTTGATTTTGTGCATTTGCAGTTCTTTCTGTTGTGATGACTTAACTTGCGACATGGTTTAACAGTCTGTGCTAGAAGATTGTTTAGTTGCAGATACACTTAGCCCTTTTTGTTTCATGAACATGTACTCCATTTTCACTCACCTGCATTTTAATTTTTTAAAATATTTGACAATCTAGAGAAACAGTGTTATATAAATTCTCTGATTTTTGACCTTAGTTATCAGCACTGTTTTGTCAACGCTGAATTAATGCAGTTTAAAAAGCTGAGCTAAGATATCAGTGAAGATGGAATAAAAATGTGAAGGAAATATTTAAATCCCTAAACAGCAGTGTTAGTGGACCTGAAGGGAGATGGGAGGGAGAAAGGGAACAGCTGCAAAGATTCAGATTTTTTAAAATAATCTATTATTTCTCCTCATTGACTGAGTGTAGTATAATCCTGGTGTAGATTTTGGTTTTTTTCCAACTTTAAAATGGAATACAGTGTAAACAGCATTGATTATGATCCTGAATCTTTTTAAGAGTGAACATGCTCACCATTAAAAACAAGTGTCTGAACATTTTGAAAAAGTACCACAAAGCTGACTTTCTGATACTTTGCATGTGAGTATTGCATCAGTTAATTATGCTGCTTGGTTTTACTCTTCTTAGATAAAGATCCCTATAGTTTTGGAAGAACAACTATAGTAAACTTGCAAACTGGGTAAGTAAATCTTGCAGAGTACTTTTATGCTTATGTCTGTTTTCTGCCAGTCTCTAAACACATGAACTGATACTTGCAGCATGGCTCCTGGGGTAGGAGTTACTTATTTGCGCTTCATCAGCTGAAGCTGGGATGTGTTTTGCTTCAGGCTATGCAGTTACAGTGCTGATAAGAAATCTGGAGACTTGGCTTGTACTCTTTTAGCTCTTGCCTCTTACACCACATGTTTCTCTTGGCTAATGACTGCACATCTAGCGATATTATTTTCGGAGATTTCCACATTAAAAGAAACCATATTTCAGAAGGAAAATAAAGCTGACAGCTTTACTAAGATGTGTAACTTGAATTATTTAAATTCTCTTACATTAGATTTATGTGTGTGCATAACTCTCCCATCTAAGATCAGGATTAAAATTACTTCTATGTGTTTTAAAAACAGCCTTTCAAATAGTTGATGTACAAAGCTCTTGTGAGACCTCACGTGCAGTACTGTCTCCAGCTCTGGGACCTCCAGTGTAAGAAGGATCTGGACCTGTTGGAGCAGGTCCAGAGGAGACCACAAAAATGATCAGAGGGCTGGAGCGCCTCCCGCATGAGGACAGGCTGAGAGGGTTGGGGTTGTTCAGCCTGGAGAAGAGGAGGCTCCGGAGAGAATTTATAGCTGCATTCCAGTACTTAAAGGGAGCTACAGGAAAGTTGGGGAGGGACTTTTTAAAGGACATGTGGTGATAGGTCAAGGAGTAATGGCTTCAAACTGAAAGAGAATAGATTTAGATTAGATGTAAGGAAGAAATTCTTCACAATGAGGGTGGTGAGACACTGGAACAGGCTGCCTCGGGAAGCTGAATGCCTCATCCCTGGAAATGTCCGAGGCCAGGCTTGATGGGGCTTTGAGCAACCTGCTCTAGTGGGAGGTGTCCCTGCCCGTGGCAAGGGGGTTGGAACGAGATGATCTTTAAGGTCCCTTCCAATGCCAAACCATTTTATGAATCTTTCTGGTTTATTACTTATCAATCCGGTTAGCTCTGTGGTTTGAGCACGGTGCTGACAATGACAACACCGAGGTCGCGGGTTCGATTCCCGCTCGGTCCCCATGTGTTGCCTGGTCTAGTGGAGAGCTGGCGTCCCTGCCCAGGACAGGGAGGTTGGACTAGATGATCTCTAAGGTCCCTTCCAGCCTAGGCCATTCTATGATTCTATGAATCCCCGTCTGTCCACACTACCATGTCCAACAGTGTTTCTGCCACAGCAGTTTGTTTTTTTGACAATGTTCTGAATCCTAGTAACTTGTTTGGTTGTGGGTTTTTATCTGTAAAATGGGTTTCGGTATTTTAAGTTAATTGTAGTTATTCATGCTCTTCACAAAACTGAAGAACTGTTCTCAGAACAGTTTTGAGGATGGAGCTATTGGAGAAGCAGAGTTTACTCCCTGTATTAGGCTGTTTTCAATTTGAGTAAGGATTGTATTCAAGGAGAGTTCAGTTGTGCACTCAGTGCAATAACTAATAAGGCCAAGAAAAACATTTTGGCAAATAGCATCGTGTGTGCTGTCTCATCTGAATGAGACAAAGTGCAAAGGCAAATGCTGCCTAAAAATGTCATAGAATATATCTATTTTCTTTGTAGGTATATTACCCATGGAATTTTATGATAAGCTAACTTAACCCTAATGGCTGTCAAAGGCATCTGCATAGGCATGACTCACTACCAATAACTGCCTTTTTGTTTTGTTTGTTTTCAGTGAGAAGTTCTGATCTGCTTAGTGTTTTGTGGCTACTTGTGTCAGTTGGACAATTATTTCTGTTTCTTATGTTCATAACGTTTTGTCTGGCAGTGATAATCTTCTTTGGCTGCACACGGTTTTTGCTGTTATTTACCTGATTCTGACTGTTGTCTTCATGAGACATCACATGAAGTATGTCACATATAAAGAAGAGAACATAGTAAGTTTCTGTATTGGGATGAAAAAACATACAGTGTGTTGGCATGTGGATAATGCTAATAAAGGCTAAGATGCCTCCTGCTTGCTAGAATGTGAGATAAGTACGAAGGAATTCACGGAAAGCAAAGCTTCAGTGTGTAAATTGTGAGAATTGACAGGGAGAATGGGGTTGGGAAGGGATTTGGGTAGTTTTGTTGTAAACAATTATCAATGTAGAAAGTGAGCATGGTGCTATCTTGAGTAGATGCAGCTTCCATCAGAATCAAAATTTTCTGCCTTCCCCTGCCCAACACAGCTACTTGTGCTTTCTCACTGCCTTTCTCATCTTGTTTTCTCTTTCATGATGCAGCTTCTCAAAATTGGATTTCCGTTTTCTCTTACAGGTTAAGTGCACGTTGTTTATAACTGGTCTTCCAAAAAATGCCAAAGAAGAGACAATACAAGGCCATTTCATGTAAGTTCCATGCTTAAGTATTATCATCTTGAGTGGGAAATTTTAAATTGTTCTAGTAGTTTAACCTGCCCAAGCAGAAATGTTTTTTGACTTTTGCACTGTTTAAAATTCATGTTATATACTCTCAGTCTTCTAAAAGCATATCTTAGACAGAATTGAGAAAAGGCTGTATTTCTAAAAATAGTTAGTTAGCTGATCTGTAAATTAGTGTCTAAGAAAGTGGTTGGACTAGATGACCTCTAAGGTCCCTTCCAGCCTATGCCATTCTATGATTCTATGAAAGTGGCTTCCTATGCGCACTTTCCATTCATGCTCCCACATGGCCTTTACTTGGAAGTAATGCTGCACATCTTGTATTAAAGCAACTTTCAGCAATTGTCTATCTGGAAGTCTCCTCTCTGATACCTCATTCAGAAATGAAATGAGAGAGAGAGATGTCAGTTTGAGATCAGTGATGCTCTTTGAAACAGTTTCTTCATTGTACTTTCTCTTCTTATTGTTCCCGTGCGCTGCTTCCTTTTCAGTGCTGCGTACCCAACCTGCACTGTGCTGGAGGTCCAGCTGTGTTATGACGTAGCCAAGCTTATTCGTCTCTTCAAGAAAAGGTACTTTTTTTTTTTTTGTAATCTACGAGAGTTTAGCATAATTTTATGAATGCTGCAGGGTTCAGCCTGGTTTTTGTACGTGTGATATGTTGTGTGTTAAATAAGATAAGCTTTGACTTGAGAATTATTTATTTATAAGTCTACTTAATTATTGTCGGGCAGTACAAAGTGGAAAACCCAACTACTGAATTAATAACTCTGAGATCTTGCTTCTTTGGCCAGAGATGCTGGTCACAGGAGAGAAAAGTATTATCTTCTGGGCTATACAAGAACAGCACTGTGGCTTTTTCTCCTGGAATCTCACTACAAATGTAGGCTGTATAATACTATAACAGACTTGAAAAATAAATTATACTAAGTAGCCAAAGTGAGGTATATGTGAATATCTTTGATGACTGATTGATTTGCTATCAGTCCTTGACATAACTCTGTCTTCTTAAGCTTGATGTTAATACTGTTTTCATGTAAAGTGTTATGGATGTATTTTTCTGTCCAGAAAACAGGCAGAAAAGAGCCTGACTTACTATGAACACCTGCATGAGAAGTATGGCAAGCGGGTCCAAATCAACCCTAAGCCATGCGGTCAGTTCTGCTGTTGTGAAATGAGCGGATGTGAAAGGGTAAGTGATTGTGTTCATTTTTAGTCATGGCTGGGTAGATTGTTAGAAGAGTAGAGAACAGTTTTCATGTGGCATCTTGTTGAGCTTCAGAAAATCCTGTAATCCCTTATTGCATATAACTCATCCTTCATGTTCTTGCAGTGTGCAGAAAAGGAATTCCCCAAAACTTTTGAAATGTAGTCTTAGTGCAAAAATTGAAATAGTGGAAAAACTTTGTGTTTGTTTGTCTTTGCATTGTGATGTGTTCTGTAAATTTTGGAAGTCGTGTGAGGAAGAGAGACTATGGTTTGGGCAAGCTGTATTTTAATGAAGATATTAGCCATCTGGTACATGGATGTAATAGTCATCAATTTCCCGACAGGAGGATGCTGTAGATTATTATACCAAAGTTAGAAATGAACTGATGGAAGAATATTCAAAAGAGGAACAAGCTGTTCATAATAACCCACTGGGAATGGCTTTTGTAACATTTCAAGAGAAATCCATGGCAACCTAGTAAGTTGTGTCTGCTGTTTTGTTTGTTCTTGTTTTACTATAATAGTACAACTGATCTCCTGTTTATGTTGCTTGTTTGCTTATGTTGGTTCTTCTTCCTTTCTTTTGCTTTACCATCCTGTGGATTTGGTCTGCTTTGCTTTCTGGTAAGTTTTCCCATAAGCGTGCATTTAGCCTCTGGGCTTCAAGGGAAGAAAATATCCAAAGCACTAAATGGTTCCAGACATCTGTTGGGATAAGGAGCCCTTCTCTTCTGTGTGGCACCCAGTCCCTCAGTCTAGGTTAATAGTAGGCCAGATTAATTGGCTCCTCATTTCTCCACTTTCTGGTGTGCAAATGGTCCAACTACCAAACTATCACAGCGAGTGCAAATCACACTGCTATTGAGTCATTTTAGCAACGCAGAGTCAGTGACTGCCCTGGCCATGGATAGATCATAGAATGGTTTGGGTTGGAAGGGACCTCAAAGATCATCTGGTTCCACCCCCCCCCTGCCATGGGCAGTGACACCTCCCACTAGACCAGGTTGCTCAAAGCCCCAGCTTCTCTGTTTCAGTGTCTCACCACCCTCATGGTGAATTTCCTCCTTATATGTCATCTAAATCTATTCTCTTTCACTTTAAAACCACTGCCCCTTGTGCTATTGCTATGTGCTCTTGTATGATCTGCATGGCCCTCCTCAGGACTTGCCCCAACATAGACGTTATGTATCTTCTCTTACCTGCTATTATCGATATATATGTAGGCCTAAGATCTGAGTTGTTCAACACATTTTACTCAGTCATTCACGGAGAAAATGCAGGTATCCTCTCATTTTCTGTTGGTGTTTTGTGAGCATCTTTTACTATTAGGATATGGGTACAGGGAAGCAGAATAATACTGATATTACAAAAGTAACACATAATGGTTTTTGTTGGGGTTTTGTTTTTTTTTTGTTCTTCATAGGCTCTCTGATTTAATTGGTCTGCATTTTTTTGACCTTAAAGTTGCATTAGAGAGCCAGTATTTAAGGTTGGGGGTTTTTTTTGTAAGTAAGCCCAGATATAAAACTCCTTGCAAGAATTTGAGATGCTGGAGAAAGTTTTGCATGTTACTCTTTAGCCGAACAGTAATTCTGAGGGAAAAACTTCAAATTTAGTAATGTTACACACAGTGTTTAGAGATTCTAGAGCATGAAATAAATTTTAAGATGTGAAACTGAAAGAAGAAATAAGCACTGAAGTTCCTTCTCTAGCTGATCTGTCATATTCAATTTTGATGGGATAGTCTTTCCTTGGGCCTGTTTTCCGAGTTGCACTATGGGCTTCTCTGATTTGAATTACCAAGAACTGAAAATATTTTAACTTATTTTAGCTTGGAATTGAAGCGGGCAACTCCCTTCTTTGGAAAATGAGATTAGATCACGTGTGAAGCTGAGGCTACTGTCAAATTAGAAAGTTACCTGGTGCCTTTAGTATGCTTTGCTCTACAGAGCCCTGAATGAGGATGGGAGAAACCAGAGGCCAGGACTGAGCTTCATGGAGTCAGGTGGTTGTAGAAGCTCAGTTAATGATGGTGCTCAGCTGATAGGGCTACAGCTTGCTCTGTATACATTCTGTGTGTCAAAGTATAATTAACTTTCTTAACTGCTGCAAGGTGCTGGAAATTTGATATTGCTGCTTGAATTCTGGTAAGGTAAAGATCTGGGGATTTGGGGGGTTATTTTGGTTTGCTGTTTGTGTGTGTAGCTATCTTTTGTTCTTTATATATTTTTTTTTTAGCTTATCTGGAATGGAACTTCTCTTACGCAGCTGTACTGTCTCTGAATATATGCCTAGCACTTCTGTTGCTGCATTTTGAAAAACCTTTGAAAGCGTTTTTTTTGGACTTGTTTAAATTTTGTTTAAATACATTGATTGTCAGGCAACTCATAATATTAGAAGATAAAATTAAGTATAGTGATTATTTTAGTAGTGGGTGAAAGAGAGTAATAGTTTGAAGTGTGAAAATACCAGCATGACACAAAATTTTCTGAGAATTGGCACGCGAGGCAAAATTGGCTAGTTTTGGTACCAGTGTAATGAAATGAGAGTGCAGACTAATTCCTTAGTCTGCTTTGATTTGAAAACGGGTATAATTACATAAAGACAGGTTTGGGAAACTGACTTTCTTTATTTTTTTTTTTTTCCGGTGCTCTCAAGCTTTGATTTATTTTTTAAATATATTTTAAATACGAGTCACTGCTGTTGTTTGTGTTGGTAGAACAGTTCAGACCAAAACTGCTTTTTGTTTCCAACTTTCTCAAATCTCAAAGACCTGTCATAGTAACTGTTCATATGGTCATTACATGAATAATATAATGTTATGTTGTTGTCTAAGTACTATATTGATCTGTGGTTATTAAAAGCAAAAACAACACCTTTGTGAGTATTCCTAGTCTTTCTCATTACATATGCAGCATTTTCAAATATAAAAATTCAGAAAAAATCCTCCTTTTTCTGCCTTACAGCATCCTAAAGGACTTCAATGCCTGCAAATGTCAGAGTATTAAGTGTAAAGGAGAACCCCAGCCATCATCGTACAGCAGGGAGCTGTGCATATCAAACTGGGAGGTTACATATGCTCCTTATCCTGAGAATATTTGTTGGTAAGATTCCTGTCTTGCATCTATTTTTTTATGATAATGTAGGTTTAGAATCCGAGTGTATTTTTCTTTAACTAAGGCTTCATGTAATGTTTGGATGTGGCTAATCTGCATCTTTATTTCCATCACTGGTGTTCTTCATTGGCCTTGAGAAGGCCTCTCAGGGGCTGACTAGAGTTTTGCCATCCTAAAGCTCTGGTACCTGTGATTCCTGTTAACTTATCAAAAAAACCCACCACCATTAATAAGTGTCATGCTTATAAGTTAAAAATGTTTAAACATTTTCCAGTTACTTTTTAAGTAACTTAGGATTGGGTCAGCATAATAACCCATTCATATAACAGTAAACTTGTTATGACATTTTCATTGCCCAAACCAAAGCTGCAAGTGAGACACAAACATGTGGAAGTTACGGCATTTTGCTTGTATGTAACTCTTTTCTAAAGTAAACTTTTTTTCTTAATGATTTTAATAGAAAATTACTTTTAAGGTGACTGTGCCGTCTCTTTATAATAATCGAGAGGTTTTCTCTAGAACTACTGCTCTGCAGGTGGGAAGGAATGCTTTAATCTTTAACCATAAAGCAAACCACCATGTTTCTTAGCTGTGTGTCTCTTGTAGCTGTGTTATTTTTGAGGCATGAATTAAAAATCTATTGCAAACTGCTCTCCAAGTAGAGTCAGTTCAATCTGACAGGGTTCTTCCACGTGTGTGTGCTTCATTTCCTCTTCCTGTCTTATGGATGCAGGAAATGATCGTTGAGACATAGTCGACTGAAGCGCTTACAAAACTGTTCTAAACATCTCTGAGAGGGGAAGATGGTGGGGATGTTTGGTGTATTTTGTTGTTTAGTTTTTTTCCCTCCAGTAATTTTTTTTATTATTTTTTCTCCCCCTATGAAGAAGAGGAGACACAGGGATTTGCCAAGTTACTTACTAGGTTCAAAAGAAGAACTGTCATAACTGGGGATGTTACTGAGCTTCTGTACCCCTGTTTTGTCTGTTCTAAATACTTGGCTTTGACAGGGCTTCAAATCATTCCAGTTCTTGTGGGAATCATTTCAGATAACATTTAAGAACTTTGCCTGTTTAAGACCTATCAGTTGCTCTTTTAATATGGTAGGAAGGGATGCAAGTTTTCTAAATTATTTTTTCAAGTCACGGGTTCTTGGTAGATTCAGCCTCTGACAGCTATTCTCCTTGCAGAAATTCTCTGTATCTTCTTCTATCTCTATCTTTTCTTCTAATTTTGTTTAGTGCTTCTGTATTATTAAACAGCAGAGGTGTTTTATCCCAAATCTTAACTACATTAGACACTGTGTTTGTGTTATGTTAAATGTGTTCTTTTTGCAAGCACAATTTGTGTTACCATTCAAGAAATGTTGCTCAGTTTTCTTTACTTCTAATAGCAGCTGGAACTTGTGTAGTGCTTTGTTATATAACTTTGAGACTATGAGGGCTCAATTTAGAAAAAGCATTGCCACCTGATACTTGACAGATAGTGTGTGTATATATATATATATTTTCTTAACAGCAAATCCTTACTGCTTGTTTTTGTAATTTTTTTTTTTCAGGAAAAATCTATCAGTGCGTGGACTGAAATGGTGGTTTAGATGGGCTTGCATTAATTTGCTTCTTTTTATTGTGCTGTTTTTTCTTACTACTCCTTCCATAATCATCTCGACCATGGACAAGTTCAATGTCACTAAACCTATTCACTACCTTAATGTGAGTATTCCCATACACGTGGATATAGCTGTGTCTTAGACCAAAATGTTGCTAAAGTGATAGACAGAAGAATTAAAGAATTTCTGTAAGCTAAAGCCAGTTGACATTCTCAGGATTGTTTTACATCACTGCTGATTAAAAAGCATCCAGAATCAGGGCTGTAGTCCTCTTTGTCCCTTGATAGTAGGCTGAAGTAATTTAATCCAAAACTTGATATTATTATAAATGTCTCGCTTGTTTGTAGTAAAAAATTGCTTTTCAAATTTACCTAATTGTAAGATCTGTAACGGAAGACCTCTGCCAAAAACGGAATTTGAAGTCCAAGTTTTATTTTGGAGAGAATTCAGATTTTAAACTCTAAAGTAAAATGCCATGGTTTTATTTTGCTTATTGGATTCAAAACAGGATGGCCTGTGTATCTGGTTGTAGCTGGACTGCAGCTAAAGTCTCTTGCAAACTGTTCATTTTAAATACTTGCCTAAGCTAGTGTAAATTACATAAAAACTTCTTGTGAGACTTCACTCTCAAGTGAAGACTCAAGACTCACAAGTCTCTTTAATTCCCAATCCTACTCTTGTATTTCATCTTGCACACCAGTGCTGGGCATCTCTGATTTATTTAATGGTTGATCACAATGATCCTAAAGGTCTTTTCCAATCTAGGCAATTCTGTGATTCTGTAATTTTAAGACTGTGTCTGAATATGATTTCCACAGTCCCACCTGCTGTAATTTACCAAAAGCAAAATACTGCAGCCACTGTTCAGCACAGCTGCATTAAAATGTTTTTAATACTTACTCTTACCTTTTTCCACCCGCTAGAATCCCATCGTCAGTCAGTTTTTCCCAACACTCTTGCTCTGGTCCTTCTCAGCTTTGCTACCAACAATTGTCTATTACTCAACTTTACTGGAGTCCCACTGGACAAAGTAAGATTTTCGTTATTTTTTTTTCTCTGTTTCAGCCTTATCAGATGAGTTACTAAAATAAATGGAGAAAGTGCTTATCTTTCATGGAGCTCTTAAATCTGCAGAGCTCTTGTAGCAGGGAATGCCATGTTCCCATCTCTTTCTAATGTTAAAACCAACACTTTGGAGTTTAGGTAATTTGTAATCAACACAGCGTGTGTAATCTGACCACATCTTGCTTGTGTCCCATGTTCCCAGTCAGCCTCTTTGTGTTTAGTCAGGAAAAAAAATATAAGCAGTCTCTGGGGCTGTAGCTTCAACAGGAGTATGGGAAACATCTCTGATCCCAGAACTGTCTTGCTCTCTGGAAGGATGTGAGGAGTGGGTTTCTGTCCCCTCCAGGCTGAGAACATCACAGAACCCCAGAATCGCACTTCAACAGAACGTGGTACAGCTGCTGGCATGCTCGTTGTAAAATAAGTCATCCATCTCTTTGTTGTTTGGGTGGAAAAAATAGTCTGGATGTAACTCTTGGTGTACAACTTGGTTACTGTTGGCTATTATTAGTGGTGATATGAGAAGACCTAAGGGACCAAGGACAAGCAGGTGTGCCGATGCAAGATTTTCAGGTACGACCAGAGATGTCAAGCACAGTGCCGTGCTGCTGACCTGGAGAACTCTGCACATATTGGTGTGCCGTACCACATTTCATCCCCGGGTTACCTGCAGTCGGATAAAAGCACACTGAATCCCAGCTTTACTTAACCTTGCTCAATCTTTTTCCATAATGCCTGCAGCCATTTTGGGGGTTTGTGGTTTTGTTGTGGGGTGTTTTTTTTTTTATTCTGAGGTCAAATTTTTTGGACTTTTTCATTTTTTTGTCCTGTTCCCTTGTAAGACATTGTGTCCACAATCATCAAAGTTGTATGCTTTTCCACAACTTTTTTTTTTTTGATAGTTGCACTAGGCATATAAACTTCAAGCCCTTCTCAAGTTACTAGTTGTCACAGATCTGACTTCAAGCCTAGGTGTAGTTACACTGGTATGTTCTGCAGTGCCCAAGGGCTACTCCTTCAGACCTTTAACAATCCAAGTTGTTTATAGCAGTTGCTGTGGTTTTCTGTCAACGATGTGTCGCTAGATGGATGTTCCTGCTACTGTAGTAAGGGTGTAGCAGTGTCATATTGTTCCCTGAGGCTTGACAGTTGGCAAGGACAGTCAAGTAGCTTGTCCAAGTGTCTGGTTTCTTGGCAGTGGTGCCCTTTTTCTACAAACTGCCTAATCCCTCTTGGCATAACACTTGAAGAGCTGTTTGTTTACAAGCTGTTGCAAGATGTGAGTATAGTTGGATAAGAGACCAGCTGTGACTGTCATGCATCCCTTTGCTTCATGGTGCCAACCTGTCGTGACACTAATCCAGGGTCTGGATTAATGTTCAGAAATGTTTTCTTTGCCCAAGAAGATACCTTTGTGTGTGGAAGTGTTTTGTATAAGTTTCTCGCTCAGTGACATTTTATGTTGTCAGATCTGCAGAGAACAGAATAATGATGCATAAAGTCTACATATTTTTGATCTTCATGGTATTGATTCTGCCCTCCCTTGGTCTGACCAGGTAAAGAATCATAATTTAATGAATTAATGTGTGAGTATTTTTAGCATATGAGACATTAATTTAAGGACCTGCTGCTCAGATCTGAGAGAACCCTAGAGCGATTGTTTTGAATGTTAACAGCCTAATCTTTACTTGTCAGGATGCTGGGACTGAGGTTCAGTCAAGCACAGGAAACACAGATTAAAAAAAAAAAAGAAAAAGGCAGCTTTTGAGCAAGATAGTGCTGGATGCTCTCAGTTCTCTCTGTAGCTTACTTAAAGGCAGCTAATAAAGGGAAAGAAAGCATTCTTTTTACCTCTTTTTGATGTCCACAACAAGATTTGAGGGAATCATCCAAACTAAATGATTCCACTGTTCTATGATCTGTTTTCTAGTTGCTCATTGAGATATAGTTGATGTTCCCCCACTTTCTCTAATGTGTATGGTTATATTGTTATTGTACATTAGATTTCAATGTTCATCTTTCATCTGAGCACCTCATAGCCCTTAAAATTTCCAAAGGCTGACTTTTCTTTTAGCAAAGAAATTTAAGTCCTTGTAAGACAAATGACTAACTGAAAGTTGCCAACATTCACCATAGCTCAGAACCTGATTTCCTGATTCTGTCTTAATACTTCGGTTATAGTTATCCTTTTCTTTCCACCTTGACAATATTTGACTGTTTCCCTGGTTAAGTGGGTACCACGTGTTTGTCCTGTCTATGTAATATCTGCTCAAAATGAATCATTAAAACTTTAGTATCAGGTAGACGTTTCTGTTTTACTTGATCCTTTTTTCCTATTTCTGACTGTTGGTAACTTTGATAAATCTAAAGTAGTGTTCAGATTCTTTCATTAAATTCTCTTTATGTATTATTCTGATCTGAACTACTTAAAGAAGCAATTTTACACATTACCAAGCTGTTGGAGACTGAATTACATTAACCATCTTTCTTTCAGCCTTGATTTTTTCTTCCGTTGGCTGTTTGACAGAGAATCGTCTGATTCTGCAGTTAGGCTGGAGTAAGTATTTGCAACTCTTTGCTAAAGGAATACCTGGGACTTTTTTCTTTTTCTTTTTCTTTTTTCTTGTTGACAAACCTTGGTTAGCATTTATTAAACCTAGCTTGGGGGATTGTACCCTGTGGGATGATGTTGAGCTTCTGAACAAGGGAAGGAAAATGCAAGGGACTTTGCTATGAATAAATCCACATTTTTTTCCTGCTAGCTAATGTATACAAATAGTCAATAAAGAGACAGTTATTTTCCCAAAATACTTACAAATTTTGTAGAAGATGAGTAAGGACAGGATGATAGGCAAGTGAGAGAGGACTAGAAAATGTACTGAGGATTGTTGCGTGTCATAAGAAATCTTCCCAAGAATTACAGCGAGACCAAACAGCTGCAAAAATTCACTTTCTGAAATCGATTAACTCATAATTTTAAGAAACATGAATGTTTTTAAACAAACATTGCAAATTTGGATATTTTGATTATTATAAGCTCTTGTGGCTGAGGCTGGAGGGAAAGCATAGAATGCAATTATTAGGATATAGTTAGGTTTCCAAATTCTGTTTCAAGATCAGTAACAAGACAATTAGGAGTTACTAAGCTAGGAGAGACAATTACTCTATTGCTGTCTTACCTTATCTTGGACTTCTGTTGCAGACATCAAATGAGGCTGTTGTCTGCTATCAGCCACCAACTGGACTGCCATATCTTTTCATGAACAATTTATTCCCCATCCAAAGAGAACAAGGATCTTACAGTACACTAAACTACACTTGGTGCATTTATAGCTCTCTACTAGTCTCTTTCAGTAAGGTTATTAAAAGTCTTCTAGCCACTTCTTAGGGTGTCTGGTGCTTATCCTTATGGGGGGGTTGGACTAGATGACCTTTAAAGGTCCCTGCCAACCCAGTGCATTCTATGATTCTATGGCAAGAGACTTGTATATATGCTGTATTTGCTTGTCTGCTTTCCAGTCAGCTTCTGATATCTTTTCTCGCAGATGTGTCTTTTTGCCTGACCAGGGAGCCTTCTTTGTGAACTACGTGATTGCCTCTGCTTTCATCGGCAATGGGATGGAGCTGCTGCGCTTGCCTGGCCTCATCCTTTACACCATACGCATGATACTGGCCAAGTCCACAGCAGAAAGGAAAAACATTAAACAGGTATCAGAGGCCCTTCTTAGCAAGAGGCAGTTAAAGGACTGATCCTTCTCAGAAACAGTGGGAGCTCCCGTCCTTCATACTGCAAACTAGAATCTCCTGTTTACCTTGGGGTTTTTTTGGCCTTTTGTTTCACTTATCTGTGACAGGTTCATATTCCCTTAATTTGCAGCAGAGATAACAGGGAGGTATTTATTCAAGTCAGAAATGGTCAAAATTCAAAACCTGGGCTCTAAACTGGAGATATTGTTCTCTTCATAGCTCCAAGTCTGAGTTTTATGATGTGGATTTTATAGGATAATTCTGATTTTATCTAATAGTCTAGGTTTTTAAGTTCAAGCTTGTCTGTAGTTAATTTCTTCTTTCTGCCATCAAGTGTGTGCAACATACTTTAATCTGAACATACACCTAGCCAATATGTACTTCTGCCTGTATTCCATTTTAAGTGGTAGACTCTGATTGTGTTGTCTTGCAGCTTGAACTTTGAGGTGTTACAGTGGCAATTTAAGCCTGTATACAGCTGCCCCTGCTATTTGTTTTGGTTTTTTTTCATGGATGGGGGGGAGTTCCACTTAAGAAATATTCTTTTAAACATTCACTTCTGTTAACTGTTGCATATTATCCCTTGCTCTGGTTTAAGTAATTTATATTGATTTCCTTATCCCACGAGGAAAAAGTGGGAATGCTGACCACACCAAAGTTTTTGATACCTGGAGCTTTCCGTACTGGGAAAGCCAACACAAGGAATAGTGCAGATTCGATGGGTTCTGCAGTGAGATGAAGGTTCTGAGTTTGGCATAATTATTTTCTGCCTACTGGGTTTAAGTAGCTGCTTCTTGTAGATGAGAACAGATCCCATGAGGAATTACTTTAAGGCTATGAAAGAGTGTGTTTTCTGTAAGTACCAATGCTTAAAATGCGTAACACTTCATCTCTCTGATTGCGTCATTTACGCCTCTCAGGGAAATAACTGATCTCTCCTAGGGAGAGAATAAGAGAAGATGGATTGTTGTTTTAATGAATCTATTCCTAACTCGTGACACACTGGTAGATGACGTAAGGGTTTTTGGGTGTTATGTTTTTTCCTAGCAACAAGCATTTGAATATGAATTTGGAGCAATGTATGCCTGGATGTTGTGTGTGTTCACTGTCATCATGGCCTATAGCATTACGTGTCCCATCATTGTCCCGTTTGGTAAGTTTTCCGATGAGCTGTGGGCATTGCGTGAGTGAGATCCGGGCACGTGGGAGGTTTGGAAAGCCCAGTTCTACTGTTTTATTCCAGTTCAAATGCTGGTTATCCTTAGGACTTGGTTCTAAGTTTCCTTCTCTTCTTGTGGAAAAACAAGGCAGAAGATGGTGAATTACTTCACTCTTGTACTGCCTTTAGAACTTGAAAGTATATTTAAAGTCTGTTATTTGTTTATTTCTCAAGTTTGAGTGTATTAGCTCTCGTGGTGTTTTTTGATAGTTAAGCGTCATAGTTTAGATAGGTTTTGGGATGAGGGGATTGTTTTTGTCTGTGTGTTCTTATGGTCTGGGAAAAGCAAGCTGCAGAGCTTATCCATCCTGGAGGTCCACCTTAAGCAACTGAACTTGAAACATTCTGATCCCCAAATCCTTTAGGCACATTTGAAATAACTTTTGTCCTAAAGTTTGAATGATGTATGAAAAATGAAGCACAAAAATAGGCGTGTTGATCCAGTAGTGAGAAACTGGAAAACTACCTGTCCTTTTCACTGCTGCAGCTCCTCTGCATTGCAAACCATTGATCTAAAATTCCACCTCCTCAATGAGAGTGAGCATCAGTGGGCTGTGGGTATCATGTGCTCCATAGTCCTGTCCCTAGGGACATGACCTAACAATGTGCTGACTGCTTTGCTGGGACTTGGTGAATACTGTAACTGCCCTTTGGCCAGAAAAGGAAATGTTCTGTGCTCTGTTAGATTGGCTGGCTTAGAAAACCTGTTAACCAGGAGTTCAGGGCATGTGGGTGGAGCACAGCTGACCTGTGGTGCAGATGGAGCTGCAATCCTACAGGACCATGAGGAGGCCTCCAGATCTGAGTCACGGCCCTCTCTTTTTCTAACATGTTTTACTTATTCAGTTGGTTTATGTCTGTCCCATGAACAAATTTAGCATTTCTGCCTTAAGTTGCCTACCTGTCTGGCTTTGACTACCTTCTTCCTGTACCAGCCATTAAATCCTATATGGGCCTGCAAGAAACTTAGCAATCTGTAGAACTCACAGACAGTTGTCCATCTCTAGTGACTGTGACATGGTTTACATCTTGTTTTATTACATCTTTGGTTCACAGAGATTCTGGACTGTCATAAGAATTACATCTAGACAACCATTTCAGCAGCTACAGATATTTTCACTCTGGAAACTGCTTATCAGGCATAAGTAGTACTAAATCATTTTATATAGTTGGTGTTTTTCTAATCAAAAATTTTAGAGAGCTAGATACAACATAATTAGCTAAATGAGATCTTGTTCAGCACTGGTTTTAATGAACAACCTTATTATTGGGAGAATGTGGCCAATATTTTTGTAACAATGTGCTTGATATTTATTTACATTCCTTTTAGTCTGCAGTTGTAAATAGCTGAATATGCTACCGCATACCAGAGCTGTTGCAGCTCATAGCTGGCACAGCAGTAACTGCCTAATTTTTGGGTTAAGAAACAGCTGACTTAAAATCCAGTCATGAATCTATTGAAGACTTGGGGGGAGATGATAAGCCACCATTAGACCTTTCTTCCTTACCAGTACAGCGGTGGAGGAGTTACCAAGTCTTCCTTACTGACTTGGCCTTGTGTGCCGGCACTAGGAAGGAGCTCTGGCTTGTCTCTGGAACCATGAGTGGTGCTGCAGAGAAGTGTATGGAGAGGGGGAGGGATGGGAAGATCCTGGGGGTCTTGGGCTGGGGCTGCAAAAAAAAAACACCTTAGGGGCAGGCTGCTGTCACGCAGCTGTTACTCATTTTTGGGCCGTATGCACCGTTGGTAACTAGATTTTTCAGTCAGTTGGTTAGTGTAGATCTCCACACAGAACTGCTGCTTTTTATCAAGTCTTCAGCGTCTCCTTGGCTCTCCTTCCAGGTTTGATATACATACTCCTGAAGCACATGGTTGACCGTTACAACCTTTACTATGCGTATCTCCCTGCCAAGCTGGAGAAGAAGATGCACTTTGCAGCTGTCAATCAGGCCCTTGCAGCTCCAATTCTCTGTCTTTTCTGGCTTTACTTTTATTCGTTTTTGCGGCTGGGTAAGTATTAGCTTTTTCTCCCTAGAAGCAGCTCCCAGCTCTCTTGCTGACTTATCTAAATTACATGTGAAGTTTTATAGTTTTCGTGGGCTTTTCTTTTTGCTTCCATAAATGGGAAGTCACGGTGGTTACCTGTGGGACTGAATTATACAATATTTGCAGCTTACTTAAGTTTGCCTTTACCTCTGATGGAGATGGCTGATATGAAGCTCTATGTTAACAGTTTTAAGTTAACATATTTATTTTACAGAAAACCATGTGTTACCTACGTCTGTGGAGTTTGAATTGGTCAGTTGGACTGTGGAGTGACAGTAAAAATGTTTAATAAATCGAGATCTGTTCAGAATGAGCTTTTTCTAGTGAGATGGTCTCTGGCTTTGCTACCTGCATTTGTGCAGTCTGTGCATAAGTCTGATTTGCCCAGGCAAATTGGCTACTGCCTCTGTTGTACAGCTGGACTCCGTTGTCATTTAGAAAAAACTGTTAAAATATTGGCTAACGCTAGTAAGATCTGTGTTCTCCATTATCTGCCAAACTTCACGTGGAAGACTCCAGTGAGATGGTATCTCTCCTCTCCATACCATAATTTAATAACTCCTATTTTCTGTGTAACTCACTTTAAAAATAGGGATGTTCTGAATTTTGGTGATACTTGGCACTGATAGTATTGGCTATGGTGTACTAACAGGTTTGACATCAGAAGAGGTAGGTGATATTTTCTGGATTTTTAGCCATAATAGAGGAGGCATTTGGCATGGAACAGGGATGCTGGTGATGCTGGAAGGAGTTCGAGCTTCCCTTCTTGGGAAGGAGGCCATTAGTATCTAATTGTATTTTGCCACCTTCTCTGCTTTTACAGTGCTGATGACAAATTGCTGTGTTTGCGTTCTGTTCTTCTAGTGTACCAGGAGAAAAAAGATACTGTTTGCAGACTGTCATCCAACTTTAGAGAGAGCTCCCTGTGGATGTAAGAGGTAGCTGAAACTATTGCTTCAGGCTGTCCTTGGATTTGAGCAGATATCCCTGCATTAGTTGTATGTTTGGAGCTTGATTTTTTTCTCTTGTTTTGAGAGCTGTCTTTGTGACCAGGAAGACCAGCAAATCTATGTCCTCTAAAACAACAGCAGAATTTTTAGAGAGCGCTTTAGAAAAATCAACTCCAAACACACAGCAGTTGATGTGCCTCTAATTGTTATGAAGGAAAACCTGGCACAGTAAAAAATCTTTATAATAAAGTTTTCTGATTTTGCAGCTGTGGTAAAACCATCATTCATCATGGAACTGATTAATGGAAAATAAAGGCTGAGTTACTGTGTTTGGCTTAGTCAGTACAGGGGATCCTGTTCACAGGCTGTTGTTCAATGATTTGTCACTGCACGGGGCAGCCTGCCCAAGTGGTCTGAGTCTGAGAGCTATGAACTTGAGATTTTGATTTTGTTGCCGTTGATTTCATTGCTGCTTCTTGTGCCAAAGAGAAGGCAGGAGGGGAAAGTGTGCTTTGCTTCCTTATCTGCAAAATGAATCTGTTTGTGGCATGTAAAGCTTGGTTGCTTAGTCATTGATTTGTACAGTTTGCCTGATACGGATATTTTGGTCTGGTTGCAGAGTACAGTGATAATACTCTGTTTTCTCACTCATTATATTAACATTAGACTTGCAGAACCTCTATCCCACTTCTCAGTTAGGATCAAACGTCACTTCACTGCATAGAGAAGGTGACAGGCTGTACCGCTGTCATCCATTTCCTTCTCCGTTGTGGTTTCCTTCCTCAGCCCTCACACCATCCATCCGTTGCACCCCTCAAGTGCCCCAGGGCAACAGAGAAGGCGATGGCAGCACCTGCAGTTCAAGCCTTGTCTCCTGGGACAGTCACTTCAGTCCCGTGTTCTCCAAAGCTGCGGGCAGGGAGGAGTGCTGAGGGCACAGGGCAGGGAAAACTGAGCTTTGGAGATTTCTTCTCCCTCAGACTTTGCTATTTGCCTGGTGGTTCACACCAGCCATTGGCTTTGGTGTAGACGTGCCTCACTAGGTGGTAAATAAAAACGCTTCTGAAGGACATTCCAGAATACCCACAGGAAGGGGTTTTTTTACTTCCCTTTTTGGTTTGAATAGTGACATGTCTGTGGCGCTTTTTTGGTTTTCTTTTTTGCATGTGTGTGTTTGGTTTTCCCTTCATGAACAGAGCTGCGCAGGGTTTATACAACCTGCTAAAAAGTAAAACTTAACCCCAGCATATGCAGTGGCACAGAATAGGTATCACAAATTTTTGAGGGTTGATGTTGCCTCTTCTGACTAAAGAAGCTTGGAAACAGCTAGGGTTTGTGTTTGAGTGTTTTTTTTTCCTAATATCTTATTCAAGTCCTCTTTGTTGCAAAATGAGATTAATTTCTTCACAATATTTCCCCAGTGGACCTGGAGAATAATAAATCACTGTAATCTTTAGCTTTTTTTCCGTACTAGAGGCTGCTACCATGTCCTCTCTCTCTCTCTCTCTCTCTCCCAACTTCTCCCTCCCTCTCTTCCCCCCCCCTCCCCTCCCCTCCTTCCCTTCTACTCAGTTCCTTCTCTGGTTCCTTTTCGTTGGATTCCTCCTAATTCTGTCCATATTTTGTTGTGGCATCCTACGTGGACAAAGCTGCTCAAGTTGAAGACTCAGTAGAACCAAATTACTTTGTATGGGTACAAGGGACTTGCTTTTTTTCTCTTCCTCCTCTTCCCATGTTTTATGATAGCATCACACTATTGACTGCTTTCCAGCTTGTAGTCATCAGTTGTATTCTGCAGTGCTACAGGCTTGTTATCCCTCCTATCTACATATCATTTTTCCTGCCAAATTGTAGTTATTTACAATTTCATACAGCTTCATCTTACTGTTTATTTTGGGGTTTTTTTATGGGTATTTTTTCCTTGAAAGAAGTTGGGGTTGTCTCATCTATCGAAGTATCTTTTTTTTTTTAAAGAAAGTTATTATTATTTTTTCCTTTGGGTTGCTTGCGAGCCATCTGATTTGATGCCATTGTTGTATTTAATGAATGGACTCTGTCTGTTACATTTCACAGATCATTAATGAGAGTGGTTTAGATTAATGAAAGTGGTTTAGAAGTGGGTCCAGAATAGACGACCGAGGGAGGAGAAGGAGAACCACTCTGAGTCTTCTTTGTTGTTCCAAGTATTGCAGCTGCATTTCATGGCCTTTACGGAAGCTGAGAAAACAGCTTGGTCAGCAGTTTTAGCAGTCAGGGAGCTTTGTGTGTAAAGAGGTTCTCCTGTTTGTGGCTGGCAATGGTGTGCCCAGTCCTCTAAGGACAAAAAAACCTAATGAGTCTTCTGAAAATGGGGAAGATAAAGTAAAGGTTTGTTTGTTTTCCTGCTATGTATTTTTATATTATATTCTCTGGATGTTTTTCTAGGCTTTACAGCACCTACAACCATGTTTACCTTCCTAGTTGTCAACATTACAATTGTCATTTGCTTGGCTTATACTTGTTTCGGCTGTTTCAAGTACCTGAGCCCACTGCATTATAAGGTAAGTGATGGATACCAGACACCTTTTGGCACCTCCCTTTGTGCTTGATGTGGCACCAGCTATTCCTTCTGGGTTGTTTGTGCCTGCTTGCTAGCAACTTACCTGGCAGGGGAGACACCATGATCAGGCAGGTGGTTTTCCCAGGGCAAGGCTCATCCCTTGCGCTCCGGGTGTGCTGACCCCTGCGATTTCCCCAAATGCGGGAAACTCGACTGCATAATTTGTGGTAGTGGGGGACTGCGTTCGCGCTCAAATTTTATTTTTTTTTAAAAACACTGAGAGGGTAGTTAGGCACTGGAGCAGGCTGCCCAGGGAGGTGGTGGAGTCGCCATCCCTGGAGGTGTTTAAAGAACGAATAGATGTGACGCTTGAGGATATGGTGTAGTGTTTACAGAAATGCTGGGGAAAAGGTTGGACTCGATGACCCTGGAGGTCCTTTCCAACCATAATGATTCTGTGATTCTGTAGCTTTGCTCCACAAAGGTCCATTCTGGTAAGATGGATAAAGAGGGCAGATAGTGGAGGTCGGCCTCTTGGCACAGCAGGGAGCCTGTCGGTGTTAGCAGGAACTGAATTTGAGAGGAGAGAGCAGTACGGAAGAAGTATGTGAGAGGGTTGAAGGAAAGAGTACCGGCACTGCACAGAGATCTGTCTGTGCAGGTTTTGGGGCAATTATGATTTCTGTCTGTTGTTTTGACTTACCAAGTCGATACTGTCTCTCTTTCTTCCCCAACCTCTTACTGGTTACAGATTGAAGACCCACAAACTGAAAGAGGAAACGACACAGATGTACCAACCATCCCAACATCTTCTGTAAGAAGTTAAGAGTTACTAATATTCTCTTACGTTTCCTAGACAAAACCTTAATTACTCATCCTGCTTACCAAAGAGCTTGTGTAGGTCATATTAGTCCAAATGGCCTGTGGGACTTTTCATATGTGTGTGGGACCAGAGAGTTCTGCAGCGGGCTCCTTGACTGTTCCCAGGGTGATGTTCCAGAAGTACCTTCGGCTGACGTTTTGGGAGTAGTTGAGACATGCTCCTTCCAGCAGCTCTGTATGCTGTGTTCTGAGCCTTGTCACCACAGATCCTCACATCTGGACAGCTGCCCAATGCAGTCAGTTGCTGCTGCTTTGTGACTTTGAAAGGTGTGATGTGTCTTAACCTGCCACATCACTAAAGAAGGATGTAGGACTGAGGTAGGAGTAGAGGCCTTTGCGCCAGGGTCTACAAGGACGGGCGAGTGTTGTACCAGGAAGCCTCCGCTAGGGTGCAAAAGGCCTTAGGTGTTAAGGTGAAGAACGGGATGAAGAGTGGCCAGGGGAAAAATGACCCTGCGTGAATTACCCCAACGTTATGCTTTGAGAGACTAGTAAAGTCCTTAACGCTTGTGATTTCAGATGTACGTCCCCCGAGTTTTGCATCCTCATTCTACAGAAAGGACGACACTTGACTGTAAGCAGCAGCAATCGTATGGCACCATGGGCACCACTTCTTCACAGGCGGAAGGAATCATAAGCTTTCCTGCGGGATCTGCGATTATTGAGCAGGCGTCGGGAGGTTCACTTTTAATGCCGAGGACTAACACAAGGTGGAGCACTTGGTCCAGGTTTAGGAGAACTAATTCTCTACCACCAACAACCTACTAAGTATTCTGTTTTATTTATGCACTCCTACCAACAGAAGAGGTACAGAAATAATTCATTGTGTGGTCTGCAGCTGTGCTCGGAGATTAAAAAGCGGATGTCTTGGGACTGATTGTTTTCCAGGCTGTCTACACATATTGTGAAACAAACATGTTCAACACAGAGATGCTGATCCTCAGGGACTTCACTTATTCTATGTCATCACTTGCCTTATGAAGATAACTTATGCTGCATACAGATAACTGGTCACCAAAGCAAATGCAGCTATTACAGCTGTCATTTATTTATTCAAAGTAATTCTTCCCTGTTTTTTACAAAAGCAAACCCTTTAGTATTTATAAACCTCCTGGGATGTGTTAAATCCGGAGGCAATGTCACTTTTGATGAAAATGCTGTTTGCATGGGCACTCAGGATGGTGTGGGGGAGTCTCTCGTCACCCAATATAGTCAGTATAGACTTGATTATGCTTTTTTTCTTTTTTTTTTTCTTTAAAAGAGATGAGGGACTGTACTGTGCACTTAGGTACTAAAAGTACCAAAGCAAAAAGACTAGTGCAAAGAAGGGAATAATTTATCTGATATTGTTTTTATATACATATATATTATTTGGAGGGCATTTAGGTTGTTGGTTTCTGTTCACTGTTTTTAAGGGCCTTCCACAATAAAAATTCACCCGCCAACAGTAAAGGATGTAAACATTTTATCTTTATTTTAATCTTGGGCCAAAATGACAGATCTCTGGGTTTTCTCTATTGTGCCAATTTCATGAGCTGTAAGATACTGAGTTTTAAAATTATGTAATAGGTGCCAGTTTATTCTGAAGTACATTGTGTCAAAGTAACTAACAGTCACAAAGCAATAAAACACTGGCTTCAGAGAATTTTCAGGCTGTCTTGGTTGACTTTATAATTTTTTTTAAAATGTATTGAAACAGTTCTTCTGCTCAGTGCCTCACAACACGATCAATGTCATGAACTGTTCATAAGAGCAGTGTCATGTGGCTTTAGAATAACAAATGTCCCATGAGATATTTGAATACTTGTAAATTTCTCTAGGGGTTGAATCTTGGTGACCTTTGTGTAGGAGAAGGTTTTGGACTTCCCAAGCCCTCTGGTTGCCTGCTCATTGTTCAAGTGTTAGTTCCTCAACTTGACCTTTTCTAGCATGTCTGTAAAGCAGCAGCATCTGAGATTGGAGTAGAATTTGTGCCATAACTAAGTGTGTGCAGATGTTCAGTCTCTTGCAGGACTGACCCCAGCTTCCCGAGACCAGCACTCTGGACAACTGCTGAGCAGGAGACCTGCCCTGCAGTAAGAAGGAACCTGCAGAGCTCTGATAACCCTGATGACAAGCCCCATCCTATTAGGTGAAGGTACACATTAACTCCTGGTTCTTAAAAGGCAAGTGAGGAACCTTGTCTAGTGGAGAGGCATGGATTTGTGTCAGACTTCTTTATGCTCTGACTTCAGCATTGCAGTTTAGTCAGGGCGTTGCACGTGTGTGTGGAGTGTTTTGATTTTACTGATCATGGTATTACTGGAGGTGGTGTGTCCCCTGGAGAGAAACTGCCATTTAAGATTGGAGTCCAAGAAAAAAAGAAAACCAACAGATTCCACTTTTTTTTTTTTTTTACTTGTCCGAGTCTCTCATACAGATGCGAGGACAGAAGGAGGAGACAGAGTCTATTGTATTAATTAGATCAGAAGGCTGTGGGTTTTTTTCTAAGTCATTTCTGGCTGCAGTACCTCATCTTGTACTGGTCTCTGCAGAAGCAGTGGGTACTTACTTGTATGCTAATTGAGGAATCAAACAAATAATTTGGCTCCCACATTTAATGTGTTTACAGTGCTGGTACTACATGATTTTTATGCTTTGTGGTTTAACTTACTTTTTGGAACAAGTGATTTATGAACTCTGCATGTCCTACCAAGGAAAAAAACTCCTTCAGTGGTTGAATCTCCTTTTTGTGCTTGGAGGGCTCCTGAACCTTGGTAATGAACCTCCTTGTAGTTGGCACAGGCTCAGTACAGGCAGGGCCAATTCTCATGGGAACTTGTATAAACTCACCTCCAGTCAGGCTAATGTGCTTCAGAAATAGAATACAGAAAACTTACTAGGTAATAGATTGTTGCGTCTTGCTAAATAGTCACTGCTGGCATTTGAGGAACCAGTTCATGTGTCTCATGGGGAAACCACCTGCATACTTACTGTGGAGCAGCCATTCTTGTTTGTCACTGTACTCTGTTGCAGTTAAACTCATAGAAATGTCTGTGATACTAGGATGTAGTTTGAGTAAAGCCTGGGATCACCTCTTGGTAAATTATCACAAGACCTCTGTGTATGGAAACATGCAAATTAAAGGCTGGTTTATCAGCATTGCTGTGTTGTGCTTGCTTCCCTAGGATCTTTTGGATCTCTCTCTCTGACATCTGGAAGTAATTAGGAAACCACACTGGCTCTAATTCATTCTTTCATGCTGGTGGATATCTCTGAGAGGATAAAATTAGATCCGCAGGAGAACCTCCTTACATTCCTTCCTCAGCCTTAGAGAAAAGCTGGGGGATGGAAGCCTCAACAAATGTGGATATTGGCTGCACTGTATTTGAAATTCATATTTAAAGCCATTGCACATTCTTTACTGTTCTTTTTATAAGTCTTTTGGCAGGAAGCCTAAGCAAATGGCCCAGCTGGAGTTGCTGATTGTAGCTCCCAGAAGCCATATTTGTTGAGATCGAGTGCCTGCTGCTTGCCTTGCATTGCTCAGTTGGAACAAGTCGTCGTCCCCCACCTCGCTCCTTGCTAAGTCCTGTAGAACATGAATCCTGGGAAGTCTGACCCTCAACACTGAGTAAGACCTACAGTATGGTCTGGGACGGGACTCTGCGGCACAGCTGAGGGGTCAACTTCTGAAAAGCTCGTTTGGTGTTGTATAAGTCAGTACACTTCTGCAAAGACTTCGCTATAGATGATTTTCTTCTCTAGTTAAGAAAATACTATACAGTATGCCGAGACTTCAGGAACACTTGGCTTTTTTAGGAACACCTAGTTCTGTGCCACTTAGAGATTATTCTATACGTATGGCCCATCTGATTCACCTCCAGCCTTATCACAACACATCCTCAACACCCAAATGACTGCAATTTCTCATTTGTGTTAGGTGCATGTACTCATGCCTTGTCGTCTTTTGGGCTTTTCCCGTGTCCTGAGCCAAAAGCAGATCTCCCAGCGTAGCACTAGCCCATCTTCTTTCTGTCTCTTTACAGAAGCTAGTTCCTAGCTTTGCTTACCCATAGAGGCTACCGGTCAACTGAAAGCTTTCTCATATGTGATCTGCAGATAGTTCATTTATTAGTGTTTGGAAGTGTTTTGTTTTTATGCTTTTCAAGAAGGTGGGCTTGTCCTAAAGCAGCAACCATAGAGTTGTTCCTGGCTCTTAGCAGAAGAGAGTCAAGAGGCACAGGAAAATTTGGGGAGGAGGAGTCTCTTTTTCTGTCACTAAACTGCAACAATAAAGGAAATACAAGTTTTAATTCCAAGGTCATTACTTTCAAAGAGGACATGTGTCTTCTTAAAGTGGCCTTGCAAATTCCTTCTCTCTCTAATCTAGATAAGACTTCTCAAATGATTCTGCTTGTCACCTGTCTGTGACAGTTGCAAGTGCCTGTTTCAGATATTTCAGAGGTACAGAAGTTGTTCATTTTTTTTCTGCGGACAGCTGTCTGGCGGATCAAAACAGAAGGGAAATTACCAAAACCAGAGACACAAAGGATTGGGTCTGTTATGGCACATTCTTCCCTCTGATTTTTTTCATTCTTGGCTTAACTCCTTGCTCTTGCTTTGTACCCGAGATCCCATTGGTTGAGCCATAGCAGCTGAGCTGCCGCAATTTTTTGATGCTCAAACACAGAGCTCCTGGGTTACCTTCACTTGTTCTTTGTCAGCAAAGCCTGTCAGCATTTATTGCTTGGAGAGAACGTGCATCAAGATCAGCTCTCTTTCTTTTGCACATACTGTAATTAGTTTTTTTGATGAAACAATGGATGTGGCCCCGTGGATTAAATGGTATAGTATAGGAAGCTGCTTCCCTACACAATGTGCATCCTTTACGCACCTCTTCCAACCAGAAGCCTGCAGTTGCCGTTACAGGGTGACTCCACACTCAGGATTGGAAACAAACGTTGTTTTCCTAGAGGAGGATTTGTTTCCTTCTCCTGGCCGAGTTCCAGCATATAACATGTATCTGAGCTCATTTCTGAATAGTTTGAAAGTCCTACCTCAAGACCAACTTTTACAGTGGAAAGTAATATCCTCTGTGTACAGTAGAACTTTCACTAGCTTAATGAGCTAAATATATTTCCAGCTTCAGTTCTGGATGGAGTTCTTTTTCCACCAAAGTTCTGGTTTGGAAGTGTCTACTGACACAAAGTTCATGGTCTTCAGCAGTCCAGAGCTTCATCCCATCTTATCATTTTCCTAAGATGTCATAGATATGTGATACATATGGTACAACCCAGATATGGTAGTGTCATTTTAGAGCCTTAAAACACTTTTATCTTCCAGACTGCAAACTGATGATTATGTTTAGATCTTGAAGTAAAAGAGCTTATTCTGAGAAATCACAGGACAGCGGTTGTGCAATCTGATACCCTTGCTAGATCTGTGTGTGGGACTGCAAACAGCCAAAAAGGAGAGAGAAATTTTCTTATCTGTTTCTAGACTCAGTGGTTAACTAAATGCTGATTAATAGTTAATGAAGACACTTTTCTCAAAAGCAGTGTTTAAAATAGAGTTCTAGAAGTATAATGTGTGGTGTGTCATAAGGTACTCCTAAATAAAATAGGAGCCAGAATTTGTTGCTGTCTCCTATCATTACTGCTGTGTGGTTGTGAACCTCAGTTTTTACATGCAGAAAAGGGTGAAGTTTGTGACAGAATTTAGTGACTGTTTTTGAAAGGTATCTGTCTGCTTGTTAAAAAAAAAAAAAAAAAGAAGTGGCAGTACAGGAGGAAGACTGAGAGCAGAGAATATGTAAGATAGATGTATTTTTGTACACAACTTGTCTTCTTTCTGTATGAAAATCTTTCATGCATTTAGTAGTGTTTTACACTCGGCTTTTCTTCACTTCATTGCAGCCTGCTCTCCAGAAATATAAAGCACCAGGTTGCTTCTTTCAAGTGAAGATGTTCCACGTCAAAACTGATTTTGAGTTCTAAGTTATTTTCTTCCTAAGGCAAATTCTCAGTGTTTTTTTCGCTCCATCTATAGACATAGAGAAATAAAACCAGCATCTATCTCCACATTGCAAAATGGAAAAGGAAGTGATTTGAAGAATTGTTAAGTACCATAATTTGGTTGCAGACATTGATTATATTTTTTTTTCTTTAATGACAGTGTCCTAGCTTTAGAGAATAAAGAATAAGAAACCCCTACACCTAGCTTTAGGTGTAGGGGTTTCTTATTCTTCTATATTTGATGTCTGTAACGTCAAAATTGTTCCTAAAGTAGGAAGAATTCACTTTCTTCTGAGACCAGAAATCAGAATCTACTGGAAAGGAAAGGGCAAAAAATGAGATATAAATCAGTTGTGCATCTGTAAGAGGAATAATTAAGCAATTATTTCTGTTACTTAGCTTCAAATGGGAAATGATGCAGTGGTGAAGGCAGGAGAATTAGAATATCTATGTTCTGCAGTGGCTTCTTCTGCTCAGATTGTGTGAGGTATTGCTTAATCTCTTGTTGTCTCTGGTTTCCCTGAAACACTAAGAATGCCTTCTGATCGCTGCAGAAATCTTTCTCAGCCACAGAAGGCTTGGCGTGATGCAAAAAAAACCAACAACAACCCAATAAAAAAATTCCACTGAGACAGAAGTGCAAGGGTAGACCTTGGTTCCCTTGAGTCTGTGCAAGAATTCCTAGAACTGAAGAGATACAAATATATTTATGTACAAAACTACCTTGACAATGCAGGTTGCAAAAGAGCTTCAGAACTGCTGGAAAATTAGACTTTCCTCCATTTGGGGAAGCTGAAAAGTTAGTAGGTGCACTCCAAGCAGAGATGGATCCTACAAGGCAGCAATGGCCCTAGTCCAGGAGTGAGTGGAACTACTTGATTGTTCGACTTGATGATCTTAGAGGTATTTTCCAACCTTAATGATTCTGTGAGTCTTTACTTAGGGCAGAGAGCTGAGACCCAATCTGAGCGAGGGATGCCGTAGGGATAGAATGAGAAGAACGTTAGCTGGGCTCGGACACAGCCAGAGCCCTTTCAGGGCAGGAGGCTCTGCAAAGTGGAATGCCAGACCCTTAGCAGCTGCCAGGACAGGCAGTGCAGGCAAGGTGAAACAGTCAGTTTCCCTCCTTGAACCTCTTTTTTGCTGTTGGAACAGTTGTGAGTCAGTTTTCACGTAAAGTTTTTGTTGTGTTGGCCTCTTTGACTCAGCAGCTGGGCAGCACTGAGTGTAGTTTTGTCTTCACATGTGTCTGTTCACCTCTCCTCTGTTCTGCACTCCCTCTGCACGGATCATCTGCTGCAAAGGGGGATTATCTTTCACTTAAGAAGAAAGAAACTCATTGCTTCAATCTCATTTTTTGTTCATCCTATCCTCAGAACTGAAGTTATTAAACACCGAGAGAGAGCATGAGCATCCTTAACATCTTAAAATCCAATCAGGAAGGTATTTTTAAGACTGACGTTTGGACTACAAGGGCAAAGAGCTGTCACTCAGCACAGATCTGTTATAAATACTGCTCTCCAGAAGACAACTGACAATTGTAATGGGGCTAATTCTTCTAGCAGCATTGGCATAACACCATCAGGGCTGTCTGGCACTGCACAGGATATTTCTTCCGTGAAAGAAAACTAATCCTATGCAAGATGGTTTTAGTGTGAGTTATGTTGCTTAAAGTGCTATTGCAGCAAGTAAAACAAGTGGCATCATTTCTCAGTGTTTTAAAATAAGCTACCCTGAAATCAATATGGATTTATTCCTTGTCTCTTCCCACAGTATCCAGAAGGATCTTTCCATCCCTCTTTCAGACAAAAATGTATCTTCATTAAATGCACATTATGTACTGCACCTTCTGTAAAACAGAATGTACATCTGATTGACTGTCTTGAACCGATCAATCCCTGCCCCCGAGCAATTCCAGCTGACTCAGTGATGATGAATAGTGCCCCTTATGGATCTAGATCTAGCTGTGATGCCAGACTTCACAGATTCTATTTTTCACCAAAGGATGGTTAAACTTCCTTTTCCATATGAAAGTGTGATTTCTATTCATATTTTTTTCATTCATAAGCTGAGTAATGCCTGACTTTTTTGTGTGTGTGTGTGTGTGTTTAATATACATGAAGCCTCATCTTGGTTATTTGTATAAGATGTCCAAAGGCTGCATTTAGCCTTGGATTTTTCAGGACTTTATGGTTTGTAGTTTAAAAAATCAGAAGTCAAACTTGGTTGTAGTGAAAGTTTGTTTAGCTGGAGCTGTGCAAGATGATGATGATGATCTTACTAGTGTTTTACTTTCCACTGTGCTTCAGCTGGGGGGGGGGGGGGGGCAGAGTCTAAATTCTGTTTATTTTCAGTGGCATCTCCATGGTTCTGAACCTCTTATCCAGGCTCTTCATGGGCTATAACTGGCTAATTAAAAGGCAGGATTTAGGTCAGCTACTTCTGGTTTTGGTGTGGGACAAACAAATGTTTTGGAGCCACTTAAGGAGGAACAGCTTCTTTTAGAATAGCAGTTTCTTTGAGCAGGGACTTTGGGGTAACTTCAGTCCAGAAATGGCTGTGGAGCAAAACAAACTGTTCTGAGCATCAGAGTGGTCCTGGGTTCTCCTTAAGGTTGTAGCTACTATTTCAAGGGTCCTTATTCCCAAGAAACAGCTCAGCCAGCCCAACAGCAGCAAATTTGGGTGTTAGAGGAGACTTACTATCTGAATGGCAGGTACTCAGCTGGCTCACTTCAGTAAGAACAAGTATAAGAGACTGGGGAATCCTTTCTTACTGCTTAATGCTGTTGCAATGATCTGATACACAGTTACTTGCTAACAGAAATGTTAAAACAACTATTTCTGATTACCTGACTGACTTTGCACTGCTCACTGTAGTACTGTACCAGAAAAATTGCCCACTAGCTAATACTGGAGTGTATCAGAAGTGAGTCTGGATTCACTCAAGGTGGTTATCAAACCCAAATCTCAGGCTCATGGGAGAGCTGTTCCCTGCAGGAATTGATGCAGATGCTATCACTAGCCCATAAACACTTCATTAGTATTAAGCCTTGAACTACAAGCAGTGGGGCTGGCTGTGGTTTGCTAAAAAAAGATGATTATTTTGAAAAAGGAGAGGGGAACCGATGGCAGGCTTTACAGCTGGCACATAGCTGAATTTTCATAGAATCATAGAATAGTTTCAGACCTTGAAGATCATCAAGTCCAGCCTTTGTCCCAGCCCTATCAACCTACTAAACTATGTCCCCCAATGCAACATCCACCCGTCTCTGAAACACTTCCAGGGACAGTGACTCAGCCACCTCCCTGGGCAGCCTGTTCCAATGCCTGACAACCCTCTCAGTAAAGAAATTCTTCCTAATATCTAACCTGAACCTCCTCTGGTGCAATTTAAATCCATTTCCCCTCATCCAGTCACTCTCCACTAAGGAGAACAGACTAACTCCCACTTCACTACAACCTTCCTTCAGGTAGTTGTAGA
>NW_009717596.1:0-22778 GCF_000703405.1 Apaloderma vittatum | reverse complement strand
TCCAGCCTAGGCCAGTCTATGACTCTATGATCCTGTTGTCCGTGTGCGGGCAGCAGATCCTGTCCGTGTGCGAGGGAAACCAGTAACTGCCGTGGCAGGGCCAGGTGCAACCGGTCACTCTGCGGTCATTAGGCCGCCCTAACTCCAGTGTTCGCACACACCGTAACAGAAAACAGCATAGTACGTTCCAAAGATCTTACCAGGAAAAATCTTCAGATTTATGAGACCGTGACAAGACTGTCAGAGGATTACAGAGAAAAAACACCACTGTAACCAGTTGTTAACTCATTATTTAAATTTACAAAGTGCCTGGAGTTCAGCTGAACTAATACTCAAGTCTTGTGACAGCATCACCGTGATCAAAACCTAATCACATTGTTTGCCTCTCAGAATAGCAGAAACAAAAATACCATGCAAAAATTCTAATATCCTACCATAGAGTAAAAGAGTATAATTTTTCCTTTCCCTACAGTTTGGGTGCTTAGAGAACAAAGCATTACTGCAGGTTAGCACATGCCTTCTGACCATCCTAAGTTAAGTCTATTCTTGTCCATGTCAAAACACTTTTTCTGAAACAGTCTGAAAAACAGCGTAGTCACTCTTCACAAGGCGAGGAAGTGAGGGCCTGTCCAGAACTCCCAGAAGCCTGAATGGACGCTGAACACACAGACACACCCACAGCCTGCCTGCCCCCTTGGTGTCACAGACCTACCACCATGGTCCTCTAACCTTCAGTTTTGTTAATCTCCTTCACAAGGTTTTCTTCCTACAGCAGGCAAGGGCTAAGGAAACAGCTTCAGAACATTGTAACACTTTACCAGTAAGATTTAAGATATCAAATGCTTTTCTACACATAGCTGGGCCATATGGAAGAAAGTCAAAGGAAACCAAAATTCAAGGTCTACTGCTGAAAAGAAATACTGATTATTTTTAGAAAGTCCTTCTGAACTATGAGTGGAAAAAGTTGAAAGAACCATCTTATCAGTATAAAAACTTTAATGTCAGATTTTCTAATCTACAAATAAGCTGAATGAGAAAAATCTTTACAAGAATATACAGTAGAGTATAACACAGAGTTAGCTGAACTTGCAGTCTAATTTTTAAGCATAAGTCACACCTTACACATCTGCAAATGCATTGTATACTCTACACGTATTTCAGATTGATTTTAAGACTGTTCTGCTGGGTACAGTCAGAAATCTACAGAAGTAACCAATTATCACTGATGAGTACCTTCTCAAGAATATTATAGCTACATCTCTTTTAAAAGATGTTCGAAAGTGAACAAATTTCACATATATGGAGCCCAGCCCATATACATCTGGCAGAGCAGGTTGTCATCACTTGCTTCTTGAATAAGGTAGTGAACATGCCCTTCAATAGATAAGGGTAATCCTTTTATTCTGTTTCTAGTCTTAATGACACCTTGCAGCCGTTGTTCTATGTCAAGGACATGGGTTTTGGCCTGGAAACAAAGAAAAAGGGGAGAAAAATAAATATTGCTACTATCCATGATTTTCCACTTCTTAAAATAAAACGGCATTTATTAGGATGTGTTTGAAATCTGTATGCTAATTTAAAATAAAACCCAGATGTCTATACCACTTACTTTTAAAATAAAGGATATTCACTTCTAAAAAAAATGATACAATATTGGTCAGATTATAACTTTTGCCTTACATTTTTAGATAAAGTTTACCAGAGAAGGCTCTAAAAGCTATGCACATGTAGCATTAGAATGCTTTATTTCGTACAATTACTTTCAAATAAGTGCAAAATTCTTTCAGCCTTTTTCTTGGAATTCTAGATAAAATTAAAGAAGACATCTAGTCTAGAAAATTTAGACCAAACGTATGAGCAACTGGAAATGGAGAAGTCTAACAAGAGGTTGTGCTGAGTAACTCAAATGAGCTCTTCTGAGGCCCACTAGAGCGGCTAGTTCACACCAAATAAATTAACATAGTTTCTTTTAAAGCTCAAGCATAACACTGGCACCTATCTAGAAAATAACAGTTAACCTGTATAACTATGTGGGGTGGTCCTGTAGCTAAAACAAAGGAAACATAGACACAGCCTGGTTGATAATTGTTTCAAGACCAGAAGATTTTCTTTGCTCAAATAGCTCAGTTGTTTGTAATTTGTCCTTATCGTAGTTGCAGAATTTAGCAGATAAAGCCTGGGGAGCACTGATATTACACATGATTATGTTCACTAAATATTCCTTTTAAAGCAAAAAGAGACAAATCAGAATTTGTACAAAGAGGAAAGAGAGTAAATAAGTTGTGCAAGCGATATTTTGGATGAACAATACAGTATGTATCAGCAGCTACAAGAGAAACAGTCTATATGAAAGCCTAATTTAAACCAAGAATTCCTTGACATGTAACAAGGCACGTACTTATTCAATAATAAATATCCACTCATGAAAAGCACAAAAATACACATGGAAAGAACTCCAGATGCTATTATCTCTGTAAATCCAGAGGACTGTGCAATAGTCGGAGGGAGGAATAGCAAGAGTCTCGCCTAACCCATTGCTTCTGTTGATGTCCTTGATTTAGCAACACTACTAAGAGAATTATAAGCTCTCTTTTGTTTGGTTCTTTAGCAGACAAATTACATTTTCTATCAACAAAAATAGTCTCTTTATGGATAAAAGTTATGAACAGAGATAATCAACCAGAGGAAAATAAAATGAAAGAAAGAAAAAAAAAACACAAAAAACAACAGCAAGTTTTATTTAGAAAATACATAACTTGCAACCATAATGGACATTTGACATTTAGGTACCTTATGCCACACTTGTTTTAAACTAACCTTTTCATTGACAACTTCTCCAGTTTCGTTCACCTGTGCTTTTGTATTCCCTTTAACAGGTTTACTCCATTCCACAAGAGGATCATGGAGAAAAGTCTTTAAGACACTAAATAAATTAAAAATGAAAAAGGATGATACATATAATACATTTAATTTCCAAAACAAAACCACTGACAGGAGTCTAAAATTAGCACTGAATATTTGTATTATTTTCTATGTAACTGGATACCATAATAAGACTGAGCTGCATGATAGGCATGTGCTGGAATTGACGTAGACATCAGCAGTTATAATTTCAGATGTTTAGACTACAGGGTAGCTTTTTCAGACTTTGTAGCAAAAGCAGTTGCCCTACCTCATTAGAGGCTCCCTTTGATCACGCATAAGCCTCATTGTGACTTCACAAGCTCTTCGGAAGAGACCTTCTGTTCCCATTGGACCCATTCCGTTAACCATGTTGTGAGTGAGACGAAAAGGAACGATTTCCGGAACTTCGAAAGTTTCTCCCTTTACATTGATTAAAAAAAAAAAAAAAAAAAAGATATGCCCCAAGCATTTTTAGCATTATCAAAATAAAAGGTAACATTTGGATTGTTTTTAGGCTTTTCCCCATCTTTGCCAGTGACAGTTTCCTATCTGACAAGAGATACTTGCTCAAATCACAGGCTTTCTCAGCTGTAAACAGGAAATTACAGTGAATAAAGGATACCAATGTCCAAATAACCTTCCCCCCCCGCCCCGTTTTAATACAGGATATAAAATTTTGTTTGAAATATATATTGTTGCTCTGTAGACTCATGCAAAATGCTAACTTTTTAACAAATGTCTAAGCTTAAAAACAATTATTTCTTAAATTAAGGGATATGTAGGAAAATTTAGTTTATTTCTCCTGCTTTCTTTTTAGTAAGTCTATCTCTACCTCATTTATCTGAATTAAAAAGGGCACATGTCCCACACCAACAGCATCTTTCACCAGAAAACAATCCTACTCTAGCCACAAATTCTGCTGTTCATTTTTACAGTACCCTTTGAATTTTTGTGCTGAATTTGTGGGGAAAAAAACCAAAGAAGCTCTTCACAGCAGCAGAAGTCTGAATATAGCAATTACAGCTTTGTTTAGAGGATGGTAGAGGAGAAAGAAGAGTCATAAAATACAAACATTCTAAAATTTGTGCTATTTTCATGTATCCACATCAACTCATCTGATACTGGCTAAATCAAAAAGCTGGCTCTCATTAATGCTGTGTACAGAACAATCACATATTCTACGTATCCCAGACTACTGAGTATAAACAAGAAACAAAGTGTGAGAGATGACACAAGATATGTTAAAGGAAAAAAAAAGTAGTAAAAAACCCCAAGACATAGAAATTCATACCTTACATGAATGTAAAATAAGGAGCAAGTTCAGCAAGTGGTATTTCTTACCTTATTGAAAAGGCAGTTGAAATCCACATGCACACATTCACCAGTCAAAGAATCAAATAGGATGTTTTCACCATGACGGTCTCCTAGACCAAGTATGTAACCTACCATTGACATAACTGCAACAGAGCGACAATAGGCCGACCTGCTATTATACCTGCGGAAATAAGAATCAGATATGTCTAAGTCACTTCCTTGGGTTACCTGCCTTTATCCAGTAGTATCATTAATGTTTAGTGAAATACACAAAGTAGGTATTCTTGAACTAGCCCAATCCCAGTCACTCACCATGAAGTAGGATCAGGAAATGTTCTAAGGAACCATTCATGAAAGAGAGGAGGATGACGAGGCAGAAGGACTTCTTTGAACATCTTCAGCTTTTCAGACAAAGGTGCTGACTTTGGAAGCATATGCTGACGCAATTCTTTTCCAGTCATATAGATACCTGTAACAGACCTCACAATTAGGCAAAAGAAAACCCCAAATACAAAGTTTTATAAATACTATTACAATATGGTATTTTAGAAAAGATAAACATCTCCATGAAGTTGAAATAGATGAACAAATGGAAAATAACATGTAGAACATTGTGGTGGTGGTGTACTGGAAAATAAATAACTAAATTAAAAAAAACTATAATTTTATCTGCAAGAGAAGAACTTGTTTACAAGACACCAGTTTTACCAATCACCATGGTGTGGAGCGGGAGGAAACACACAGACAAAAAATCCCCACCCTCACAAAGCCATTCATTATATTCAGCTGAGATGTTTGGAGTACTAAACTCCCACACACCTGCATACATGCAGATCAGGTGTAAAATTTCCCCCCCCAATTTTATTTCACTCACCAGAAAGTTGCTTTGTTAACAAGAAATTCAAAAGAAATTTGATCTTTTCCCTGGAAAGTTGCTGTACCCTCAACCTTGGTTCAATTATAAATTATCTTCTTTATTTCACACAAATGTAAGAGAAAAGAAAAACAGCAAATCGAATCTAAAGAAAATGTCCATAAGACTTTTCTATTATTCAGTGCTGTCCACACATTCCCGTGCTGTAGGCACTGCTGCTGAAATGATTTACATCATTAAAGAATGTATTAAGATGATTTTATTATCAGTTCTCATAAAGAACACCAATTCTCTTTCATTTAAAAGCCTACCACATTCATGAAAAATAATATATTGCAGATAGTTAAAAACACATGTGACTGCATCTTCCTAGAATTTATTGTGATCTTTGCTGTTTGTCTCATTTACTAATTAAGACACAAGCCCTTTAAAAAAAAAAAATAAAATAAAATAAAATAAAATATCACTATAGTCTAAGACATTTCTTTACCTTTCTCCTTGTAAAGCTTTATCAGGATATTTCTTAAGCCAGCAGTATTGTTCACCCATTCAATTATGCCACATTCATCATTTAACGGAATAACTGCATAGGTTCGAATATGGAGTTCTCGCCTACGTGACTCTGCATCTTTTCTTAAGCACTATTCACAAAGAAAAATGAGATTAATAGATAACATAGATAGAATCAAAATGTATCAATAACATTAACCATTCCATCTATATGTATTTTCCAATCACTATTTAGAATTTAAAATTCCAAGTTTCTCTATCTGCAAATGCAAGCAAAATGCTCATCTGTTCTCCACAGTAAATTAAAAAAGATAATTTTGTAATAAAATAGTCAAACTGTATATAGCTTGTACGTTGCTTAAATGCCTTGAAAGTAGTATTTGAAATATATGTTTTGGTGTTTCAGAAAAGCTATCATTTGCTTTAACCTCATGGAAAACATGGTACCTTAACCTTAAGCATATTGCTGAGAAGTCAAATATACCTAAATTAAGAAGTGTGGCAACACTTCTAGTATGAAAAGATGAATTTACCTACTTCTCATTAAAGGAAATCAGAAAATCCTAAGTAACAAACAGCAGAAAGTTTGCAGTTTTTTATGGAATGTAAATAACCTTTCCTATATATTTTTTCTGGAATAACTAATTGTTTTGGCAAAACATTGCATTTCCTTATTGTTTTCACAAGTCCGTAATAAGTTATACATTGTCAATTACTATTGATTTCTGAAATAAGATATTTTGCAAAAGTTTTCCTTTAACTGGTGTGCTTTATCTGAAGGTAAGTTGTTGGGTTTTTTTTGTTACATAGTTCAGCATTTTGTTCTGGTCAATAATTATAATGCATCTCATTGACTAACTCATCAAACCTTATTAATAAGGGAGTTGAATTCCATGAGCCGACAGTCTTTTCTTAGATCATCTTTTGGTTTACACATCATAATGTAACATTTCCCATCTGAACCTTTTAAGGTGATCTTTTTTGGCTTTTGAAGTGAGGCAAGAATTTCAACCTAAGGAAAAAATTTAATTCTTTATTAATACCTGTATCAGATCACACAAAATGAAGTGTCTATCTGTAATAAATTACTGCAATCAACCGTGTTAGCACTTCCATGGTGCTACAGCATAATAACCTCAGGCCAAAGCTTTACCTAAGTACTAAGAGGCCATATCTGTCTCAGTTTGTTATGACAGAGGCCGCCCAATTTCCATGAAAGCCATTATGAAGTTTCCTACTCACTCCTCCATTTTTAGGGAACCAAGATGTATTTGCAGCTACATTTGTTTAACAAGAAGCTTAAAACAAGGTGCCAGCTGGAGGCTTACCGTATCATCAAAGCCAGCAATGTAGGCCCAGCATCCAGGAAAAGGGTCATGGCTAGCATGTGTACCAGGAATTGAAGGAAGAGTTGGTATCATTACAGATTGTAAGGGGATGAGAATTTCACTAAATGTGTACTCTTCTACTAATCTCTTAAGTGTTTTGAAATGAATATTCATGCTTAATGTTGAGTTGTTTCCATCAACCTTGGAAAAAACAAGTTGTTCAAAAGTTTACTGTAAACTCTTAAAATACTACTACTATTTCACATTAACTAATGAACAGAATAATAAATGCTTACTGTAATAAGAAAAATGGAAAATTACATTTGAAATTAAATGGGAGTGGTCAAAAGTAAATATATCTGACCTTTACGGCACCTGTGTTTTACATGCTGAATGTAAATACAGACTAATGAAAGAATAAAGGTAAAACTAAAATAAATTACCAAGTTCATTTTTTCATAAAAACCCAACAAATATACTTTTATAGTAAAACTCTGTGAAAGTTACTGTGCAAGAATCATACATGAAAACATAAAACAATGTAAAGTCCACACACAGTGAGATTTACCATTATGTACTGAAATATTCTATGTGCTCAATTTAGAGCTATTTTCTACTGGTTTTTGTATTTTTATTAAGTTAAAAAAAACTTTTACAAGTTAGTTTCTGTTAAATTGCAGTAATGTAATGAATTGGCTAACGAAAGCTAAGAGAAGCAGCTTTTGTATAATGTTTTTCAATAATCCTATTACATGCATTAATTTATTTTTTTGTAAATACCGGTTTGTTGCATAGTTCTAACAGCTTATCTGTTAGACGCGTTGCATCTCCAATAAATTTTCCTAACGATTCCTTCATGTGAATAGCTTTGTTTAGAATTTCCTTACATCTGTTGACACGCATAGGGTAAGAGGACTGAAAAAAGAAGAGAGATAAAATTTATTAAACAACAGTAAAAAAAAAAAGAATCCTAACACACACACACACACACAATTAATATATTCTTTTCTCTACCTATTGCTTGTCCTATGTAAGGTATGGAAAAGGATGTTCTCCAAATGAAATTTCGTACCTGAACAAGTACTGAAGCGGTACGGCTGGGGAGTGTGTGTGTCTGCGTTATTATTTTCCAAAACCACCCTTGGGAGTTCCACAACATAAAGGCCAATATTCAAGAATACGCTAGTGTATCCTGAATGTTATTTCACCAGCCTTAAAGAAATAGTATGCAACATGCTTTCAAATTACCTTAGTACTGGGTATAAGGACTAAGTAGTATATCTACTTCATTTTAATCAAGGCGGAGAGTCGATTATTTCATTATAAAACTGGAAATGCTATTACCATTATTAAAACCAACAAAATCCGTTGTCCATAACTACCTAATGCATCAGCTATTTGTCATTCAAATTTCCTTTCCTAATACACCATACAAGTCAGGATGCATGTTAGCATTCTAATTAGGAACAGGTAAACTGTAATCTGAACTTTAGACTGAAAATCTCAATTCCTTCTTATCTTAAAGTAAAATAGGTTATTTTCACATTTCTCTCTGATGAAAACATATCTAGAAGCTAAATAAAGGCGTAGCTATGCTTATCAAGATACCTTCGACACAGCAGTCATCATCCACATTGCTTGCTGTGGATAGGCTAAAAACACTTTAGCAACAATCACCATCAGAACTGCAAAGACTTCATCATGAGAATGGCAGATTCGGGAGATTAACTGAGAAAAAGCTGTCAGAAACTGGTAAGGTGCCAAATGATTTGCGTGCTCTGTAATCACTTTATTTATTTTAGCTAAATCATTTTTCATTTGAACACGTTCTGAACGACTAGCTGAAAAACACAAAAGGACAAGATTATATTCTTCTTTTTTCCATTGGAAATGTAAACTCATTTAAATCAAGCCTACAGAAACATAGTTTCATATGTAAAAAAAACTCAAAGAAAAGGAAAAGCTCTTACTATAACGTTCTTGATAACACAGCATAAAATGACTTAGTACATATGCTAACTGGAGTAACGAGAAACAAACAAGCAAAGGCAACAGGAACATGGAATACATGGTATTAGAAAAGCGCTCTCCTCATACTCCTAAAATAAAACATCTATTACTTCTCTAAAGCGATGCAATAGCACAGAACAAAACAGAAACACGCCATTGGGTTTCCTCAGTAAATAAATTCCAATGTTCTTTAGCAGAAAGGAAATTAAGAAAGTCTTTTTACAAGGGCTGAAAATAGCGTATCTGCTCCTATGTCCACCCCTGCCCCTGAGGACCCAGCATAAGAAGCATCAGAATGAGAAGCATCAGCACCACAGAAAGCAGCAGCCAAATTCAGTTGACTTCAGTGTATAGAACCAGCTCGGGATCAAGAAGCCACAACTGTCTGCTTCACTCCAGATCTGCTGGCAATGTTTGCAATTTCATCTGCCACCCAAAATGCATCTAGCTTCACATGACTTGATGCTGCCTACAAGACTTTCTTCTTTCATTTAATTTTCAGTAAAGTTCCTTCAACAACTGCAATCAAGACAAATTGGTAGAAAGCCCCTAAAGCGTAACATTTTACTGTAGCAAGTGCATATAAAACAAGTGCTCATTATTAATGAGTCAACTTTGAAGAGGTGATAGGTGACACGAAAGGATTTTCCCAAAATTTGTTTATTAAGTTATCTGAAGAACAATGTTATGTCATTATTCAAAAAAAGGAGTTCTGCAGGATTTAATTAAAATTATTAATATTCTCCTATTAACATCTTGCAATTTAAAAGAATAATTATACTTGCTTGCGTATAATCTCAGCCAATAAGCCTAAAAATATACTTTACTGATCTTCCATAGAATCATACATCATAAAATCATAGAATGGTTTGGGGTTGGAAGGGATCTTGAAGATCATCTTGTGCCGCCCCTGCCACGGGCAGGGACACCTTCCACTGGACCGGGTTGCTCAGAGCTCCATCCAACCTGGCCTTGAATGCTTCCAGGGAGGGGACATCCACACCTTCTCTGGGCAACCTGTTCTGCTGTCTCACCACACTCACAGTAAAGGATTTCTTCCTAAGATCTAATCAAATTATACCCTCTTTCAGTCTGAAACCATTACCCCTTGACCTGTCTCTATATTCCCTGATAAAGAGTCCCTCCTCATGTTTCCTGTAGCACCCTTTAAGTACTGGAAGGCTGCTAAAAGGTCTCCCTGAAGCCTTCTCTTCTCCAGGCTGAACTGCCCCAGCTCTCTTAGTCTATCCTCACAGGGGAGGTCCTCTAGCCTCCTGATCATTTTTGTGGCCTCCTCTTGACCTGCTCCAATAGTTTCATGTCCTTTTTATGTTTGGTGACCCAGAGCTGAACACAGTACCCCAGATGCAGTCTCACAGAGCAGAGAATATTCATATATAATAGCCATATATTCAGAAGTATTAAACAGGAAGCATGCCTGTGAAAAAATGTTCTACCTTTATCACATTCATAGGCCTTCGCTCCAAAGTCCAGCCACAAAGAGAGCATTCTTGGCATTGACTGATAGATGAACTGGTTTCCATACTGTAGAGACCTGTGATTATGTGTTTAAATCACAGCACGTTACTGACACATTTTAGAAGTATTACAAATTTTATATCCTTATTTCTTTCACATTCCATTCTAGACTTTAGAAATCTATGTTCAGCATTTTAATGCATCTGCAACAACAAAAAGCTTATTAATATACAAAGGTTTTGGTTTTATTAATCAAAACTGCAGATGAAACAACTCTTATTTAAGACAGACAACTGCTTAGTCACTAGGCAGAAGTAAAATTCATTAGGTATGAAAACAAAAAGAAAGTATGTATATTTTGTTTTGCAATACCACATAAAAATTGAAGTCAGTCCAAATTGCTGAAAGAAAATATATTCCTGTCAGATGTTTTTTTTCTTTTAGTATAGGATGACTCTTTCTATAAAAACTAAGCAAAGTTCCCCTAGGGTCTAACCTCCCAAAATGATGAACTATGTATCTAATCAGATCTCCTTGTTTTTCCATCTTGTTGTCAGTTACCATTGGCATTAATTTATCATAGTATTTAGCAAGATAAAAATGTCCATCTTCCCATTCTGGCAAGAAAATCGTAACATCCTGCAACAAAATAAAAAAGAGATATCTTGAGAGGATGCTAAACTGAAAATAAAGAAATAAAACAATAATTAAAAAACCCTCAAGAAACAAGAATCTTGTAAGTTACCTTTGTGCAAGTATGTGCAAAAAAAAGTATTTATTGTAACTTTGTAACTCCAGAAATTGTAATTTTGCCCTCTGAGATAAATGCTGGTGCAAACTAGAAGTTTGTTTTAAAAATACTTTTATATTTGGAGACATCAAGTTAATTCAAGACAGGATGGTATACGATTCTTCAAATAGGAAAGATTATAGTTCCATTAAATATATTGTAATCAAGTTCCTGATTCTGATAAACTCAGTATTGAGTTTCTTTCAGTTTTTTGAAAAGTGAAACAGCAGGATGGTAACGGTTGTGCTCAATGATCTTAAAGGTTCTTTTTAACCTATATGATTCTGTTTTTCCCCACTTCTGTTTTCCTTCTAAATCATGTTTAAAACAAAAAATTGTGTGACATATATTAGAAAACAAATAACTTAGCAAGTAGCACATCCATTCTCTAATAACACTGGCTTGTTTCCAGTGCCAATACTTAGCAGAGAATTCTAAGTTTTATATTTTAATGTAATCCAACAAAATGTCACTAGTTTCCATTATTTCAACCTTCATTTGATTTGATACCCATTAAATTTTTCTCTAAGTGACTCATACAGAAGTATTTCAATTGGTAAGACAGCAGTAAGCATTAATAGTATCGAATGCCAAAACTTGGATAGGAAACATACTACTTTTAAGGAAGCCTAATATCTTCACCTCCTACTGGTAAAGTAGCAGCCAATTATCAACCAATGCCAAAATAATATTTCAATGGCATAGCAAGAGGAAGCAGTGTAGTGCTACGGTGTTGAAGCATATCAGTTGCCTCTTTTCCTAGTTTTTCAGAGACTGAAAGCATATTAAAGTACAGTTTTAAGTCCTACCAGAGAGAGAAGTAACACTGAAGTGTATCACAATGTGTTACCTCATTGTCTATTTAGAGTAGTCCACACTTGTAAGGAGCTCTAATTTGTGCATGTGTAAGAAAGAAGCCATGCTCTTGTAATTTTTTACTTTAAAAGAGATACATCAGGTATTTTTAGCTTCCAGTGCTGGGAACTGTGGACTTCTCTATACTGACATGTTATATTAAAGCTATTTCAGACAAGAACCACCACGTCCTTCTTACACATTAATACACCATTTAATCCCACTGATGTTATCCTTGGTTGACATCATCAGAAGCATAATGATGGCTTATTTAAGGGATATATTTTTACCATTACTCAAAGCCACTGTCTTTTTAACTCTAGTATACCAAATTACCTTATACTTTTTCATAACCGCATTGCTTTCAAAGTTAGCAGTTTCTTCCATAAATCTGCCCACTAGCAGCATTGCCTGACCATGGATGAGCTGATTTTTGCTATTGCACTGTGCTTTATTTTCAGAGAAACATAACTCAACTCCCTTCTGTAGAACAATGAGTGCTTGATGAACCTCACCCTAAGGGAAAAATGAAAACATTTTATGTACTTTAAATAAGAAAGACGTAAAACTTGTAACTTACAGTTGTTATTAAAGCAAAGCTGTGTTCCTGAGTGTGTTCTAGACCATTCTGTCTGCAGTAACTGAGTATCACTGACTTCAAATGCCTATCTTAGCATCGCTGTCACGTTAGGTTTACTACAGGAACTGCTCCCATGTTTGCTACCTACCTCTTTTAGTTAAAAAGATACAAATTAAGGAGAGGTCTATTATTAAAATAATTTAAATTTGCCTTAACTGGGGCAGGGAATCCACTAGCTTTATGCACAGCTGGCAGAAAAGTCAATGGATACAGAAAACGGCTGACTAGCAGTCAGAGGTAAAGACTTCCCATGGCTCAGCTTCAGTCAGAACGTGTTGATAGTCCCAGATCACGTATTTCATTCTATGTATACTGATTGTGTACCTGTTTTTCTTGAAGACAACTGAGGATTACTTTCTTGCATTGTAAGAAGGTAATTTCCATTTTTATTTTCTTTACCTTGGACCAGAGCCACTTTGCTCTTTCTATGTAAAGTTCTGAGAGCGTAGATTCCCCAGCATTCAGAAGAGCGTTATAAGCAGTCTGGTGATGACCAGCTTTTCTCGCAACTCTAGCACTCTGGAGCCAACACTGACCAACAAGCTCACTGTAATCCTGGCTGCAAAGACATTTTTGGAGAAAATGAAAAATTTCAGTCATTACTCTACTTTACAATCTGCAGTAAATACCAAAAATGTGTCAAAACACAAAATTCCTCAGTAAGCTAAATACTATACAGTGATAACTTAAAATTATTTCTAATACACCTGTTCCACCTTTTTTCATTTAGGTCTAGAAACAAATACCCTTCCCCCATTTCTCCCTTGTCTTTCCTACAGAGATGACTTTTCCCACCTATTTTGATGGTACTTAGTAATACTGGAGAAGATTGCTTTTGTCTACAACATAAATTTCCACAGAGTGTTAGCTTCTCTCTTCTAACATGCATAGGAAAACTAGAATATTATTGAAAAGGTTAGCTCAGTCAGTAGAGCGTAGCACTAACAACGCTAAGGTTGCGGGTTCGATTCTCGTTCAGTCCCCATGTGTTGCCTGATCTAGTCGAGAGGTGGCGTCCCTGGCGGCAGGGAGGCTGGATTAAAATGATCTCTAAGGTCCCTTCCATCTTAGGCCATTCTATGATTCTATGATTCTATGAAAATACAACGTAGACAAGAAATAGTCATGTTCTCACCTTTTACTGAGACTAAGCAAAGCCCTTCTCAGGGCTAGAATGGGTTCTTTGGCTCTGTAAGAGTTTTGAGTCATTTCAATACGAGCACACCAATTCAGGGAATCTCTACCATGGTCATCATGTAGTTGCTGAAACATTGGTCCAATACTATGTTCCAATTCACACAGCATATGCAGCCTGTGATAGTAAAATAAACTCAAAAAGTTGTTGAAAATTGGTTGCTGGTTGAGATATATGCAAGTTTTACAAAGCTTTTGCCTTTTTCATTCTAAAAGCTAGCCATGTAAGTAATTTCAAATAGTAGGATTTCTTTTAAAAGCAAATATGCAGCAAAACCAAATACAGAGAATCAAGGATTTGTAAACTGATTAGTTATTCTCTCACTATTCCTTTGCTAAGTTTCTGAATATGGAGACAACAAAGATCAATTGGACAGGAAGTCTACTTCCTCTTTAGGCGGAATCTTTTGAAATTTTTTTTATCCATTACTTTCAAAAATCCCATTTTAGAGGCAACATACCATTACTTAAACATCTCCTATATAATAAAGTTACTATATTTATTTAAAAATACAATTATTATTAGCTGTCACTATGAAGCTACAAAGCTGAGAGCTTGTAAACACCACAGTTCTCATTGGCAGAATCTAAGAGAAGTGGGTATATCAGATAGAGAAACATCGACTGAAGGCTTCCGAGTAGCCCAGATCAACGGCTAAACTGAACTATTTTGAAACTCTTCTTTCTCAAAACTGAAACTTCATGTCCTAAATAAAGTAACACTGCAAAAATACCAACAGAAAGCAGAATTATGAAGTAATTAAGAAATATTAAGGAGTAATGAAGAAATATATACTTCAACTGGCTAGTTTCATGCATTATCTTGCCATAAGGATGCATTTACAAAGCAGAAGTACTAAGCCTTTACCAATAAAAAAGGGCTACTCATTTCTAATCTGCCATAGCCAAGTTCAAAGTTTATCAAAAAGTAAAACTATGGAAAGGGACGTGGTTTCAATTCTTATAGCATTTTATTGATAAAAGTAGGGAGTGCTTTTAGGTAACTAAACAGATTAAAAGCAATGCTCTTCAGTTAATGGAGTTATTTGCCTATGTGTGCTACTTTTAGCACAGAATTAAATTGTTGATTTGTATTACTGATGTTTGTATAAACTTGCTTGCCGACGTTGAAAGACTGTACCTAACAGTTTTATTGTGAATATAAATTCCCAATGAATCAAAGGTTACCAGCTAGGTGAGTATTTAAAAAAAAAAAGAAAGTGTCATAAAACACACGTCAGTACCATTTATTGTGGAAATGCAAAATTCTTGCTTCTGCATACTTGATTATATGATTTCTGAATTTGAAAATAGTGGCATGAAAATCAGAAACCTGATAATGTGTTCATATCCTCGCTGATAGGATCCTCTTTCAAAACTTGCTGCTGAAAGGGGTACAATCTGTTCTGCTCGAACAACCTTGAGTGTTTCATAAAAAGCTGCTTCATTTTTCTTCTTGGCTGATAACAACAAATGTCCTAGTCTGACACTCCATGTAGTGGACTTCACATCTTTGGGGAGAAAAAAAAAAAGCCGCCTCTCAAACTCTGTTTCTTCAAGCTGCTTAATTTGAACATGCTAATTTGTCTTAACATACTACTGAAAAATATGTTTTTCTCAGAGCTAATTAGCTGAATTTTAGAAATACTGTATAATTTCATCCTACAATCCAGCCCCCTCCAAATCCAAACACACACAGAAGAAATCTCACCTTACACTCACTTGAAATTCCTACTCAAAGACTACACAGTACTATCAAATATATTTATAAAACCTAGAAGACTGAGAACCAACCCTCCTCCTCGAGTAGAACCCAAGACTAAAAAATTACAACAGCTACCCTTTAATTAAAAATGATTAGAGTAAAACATAACACTTGTTCAGAAATGTGAGAAATACTCATATTTTGTTATCATGATAACTTACCCGAAGCCAAATAATTTTCCAGTAAATCCCATTGTGACAGTTTCCAGGCTGCTTCCACTCTGTAAGTGTTCAATTCAGAAATCCATTCAGACCTATTAAAGAAAAATAAAGCCAATGAAAGTCTGTGATTAACTAATTTTCTTTCCTTCCCCCCCAGTATGTCAATTCTACATTATATTAGCAAATATTCTTTATATAAAACTTTTCTTACTTGAGGCAAAGTAAGCTTGCTTTTAATAAAATTCAATAAAGCCAAAGGATATGCACCGATAACAACAGCTCCACAACAACAAATTCAATTACCAAGTAATGTATTTAACTTTTATGGCACATTCTAAAAACGACTATCTTCCTATCCATTTATCCTATTAAGATACAGAGTAGCTATGGACCCAGGAACATGCAGGAGAATAAATGAAAGATTCAGTTTAACAAACTTAAACACTTTTCAACACTGTACATAGTGCAGACAGAAAGTACTAACATTTGTGGACGTCTTGAAATAAAAATTAATAAAAAAAGTAATTAAAGTTTTCTAGCTTCACATTGCTAATTGCATGTGCTTGGTAAGCCTCGAATTCTTGATAACACACAAAAATGGCTACAGAGACACAACTATAACATAAGAGTTTCATATTACTTAAATAAACATTGTATTAAATGCCTACAGTACCTGTTTGCAAGCACTCCATTGACCTGAGTAATTACAGTAGATAACTGACCAAGGCCTAACATGGATTTCACTACACCATGATAATGAATAATCTAGAAACAGAAGGGGAAAAAAACCAACAAGCACATGTTAAAGAAACTGCGCATGAAATTCATGGTAGTCTGCAGGAGGAAATATGTCTATTTGGATGCTTTTTATAATATGAAAAGATATAACCAATTGCACCATAAGCTAAATGAACATTCAAAAATAAAAGAAGTCTACATTTACCAGAGAACTTATATCACCACTGGCAATTTTTGAAACATGCTTCACCACAAATATAATTTGATGTTAATTTATTAATATCCATATCAGAGCTGTGAATAAAAATTTGTTTTAAAGAAACAAACAACAACAAGCAGAAAAAAGTCACAAGAAGGAAATAACCCCAAGGCCCAAAACACAGTTCCACTCTTCACAAAAATGTTTTCATAGAATCATAGAATTCTATCAGCTGGAAGAGACCTAGAAGATCAAGTCCAGCCTTTGGTCCAGCCCTATGAACCAACTAAACAACACAAAGTCCACTCGTCCCTTAAACACCTCCAGGGACAGTGACTCAACCACCTCCCTGGGTAGGTTTTTCCAATGCCTGACAACCCTTGCAGCAAAGAAGTTCTTCCTAACATCCAACCTGAACCTCCCCTGGCACAACTTAAGACCATTTCCCCTTGTCCTATCACTCGCCACTAGGGAGAACAGATCAACCCCCATCTCGCTACAACCTCCTTTCAAGTAGTTGTAGAGTGATAAGGTCTCCCCTCAGTCTCCTCCAGGCTAAACAGCCCCAGATCCCTCAGCCATTCCTCATGCGACACATGCTCCAAATCCTTTACTCACTTGATAGTCTGCCTCTGTACCCTCTCCAGCACCTCAAGGTCCTTCTTGTAGTGAGGGACTCAAAACTGGACACAGCACTCGAGGTGAGGCCTCATCAAAGCTGAGTACAGGGGAATGGTCACCTCCCTGCTCCTGCTGACAACACTGTTCCTGATACAAGCCAGGATGCCGTTGGCCTTCTTGGCCACCTGGGCACACTGCTGGCTCATGTTCAGCCAGTGTCCATCAACACCTTCAGGTCCCTCTCTGCCTGGGAGTGAATCTAGGCCATCAAAACACTCTACTATACTTGCTATCAGCTGTGTTATCTCTGTTTCAAAGGGAAGTGCAAGAACCCATAGGGACATCCTAGTCTAGGAAACTTTTAACCAATTTCAAATGTAGAAAAGATAATACAAGTCTTCAACTTTCTTTTTGCATTTATTATGACATCTCTGGTTATTCACTTTGGCATATGGAAAGTATGATATTTTTCCAGTACTGCTCAGCTTTACAGTACCTTATATGTTTCAAATAAAGGAAGAAAAAGGGAAACAGAAGACAAATAATTGTAAGGTTCTTTTAATCAATTTCCAATTACTCTTCTATTATGCACATTTTCCCTGGAAATCAATAATAAAAAACAGTAAGTCAGAATTTCTGTCAATTAAAACTGTGGTAACTTGCTTTAATAGTTCTCTTGGCATGTATCAGTACTGACTGATACTTAAGCAATCCCAGTTCCAGGCCTTTCCAAGCAAAGGCTGAACTTTAACTGGTAACCTGTCCTAGCATAACCCAAGCATAAGCATCCAACTATTAACCAAAGCCTAAAAATTACAGTATAAACCCAGCAAGAGATATGTTTCAGTTCTTAAGACACTTAAAACAGGAATAATCAATCAGCAACTGCCACAATAAACTCTTATCTTCTGATTCTACTTAAATACACCAAAGCAGTATTTTTGGCTTAATCTTTTTATTTAAAAAGATTTTTTTTAAAAAACCAATAATTTGTCTTGTATTTACCTGATCAGGTTCTAGCTGGATAGCTCTGTCATAACAGGCTGTTGCATCTCTTAACAAGCCAATACTTTCATGTTCAAGGATTTGCTCTTTGAGAGATGGTTCTGCTTTCCGAATTGCGCTTACCCCAGCTACTCCATCTGGTTCATGCATAGCAGCATACAGTTTCTTCATCAAAACAGAATTGGAAATGGACATTAAAAATAAATCTAAGATAACAAGAACTTATTTTATATATAACATGCTCAGAATCACACACTTTCTTGAAAATGGAGAATAAACTGCTCTGTAAGACTTCTTGGCACTAAGCTTTCATGGAAAATGTCAGTTTTGCTACTTCCAAAGTTGAGCCCTACGTTTACTTAGCATATGGCAATATTCATGATCATACTACAGAAAGAATAACAAAGAATAACCTATCAAGTTAACTGAAACAATCTGTATATAAGGGCAAAACAAATATCCTATTATTATATGATAAAGTGGTATAACATGAATCTGCAGATTACTTAAGATGGAAAAGCAATATACTAAGATTTTCAAATTTGAAGTATCACTGAGGAATATAAATCACAAGAAACCACAAACAGGCTCATCCTACAGGCTAAAATACTTCTTAAAAATAATTTAAATAGTTCTAAACAACTTCAGCACTAGCTATTTCTCTAGAATAAGCCATTCAGCTTTCCTTCAAAAGTGCTTTGGTTGGGTTGGTTTTTGTTATTATAGTTGGCTGTGTTTTCTCTGAAAAAAGGCACAGAGTTAACTAAAAGCAGCATATGCTGCAATTACAACAAAAGCCCATTTAACTATTTTCAGGATTTTACAATCTTTCAATACACATTAGAAAGCTACTCCTTCCCTTTTAATTAAGAAGCACGCCAAGCAAGGGGAAGTACTACGTTTTGCTGATAGATGACTTAACACTTGTATCCAATGGCAAGAGCCTGAGTATCTCTTTTCTTTGCAAATCAAAGAAGACTTTGGCAGAGCATTATTTATCTAAGCCTGTTTTCATTTTAAAATAAAACAAATAAAAACCAAAAAGAACTTCAGAACCTGAAGAAATCCAAGATGTTCCTGAATATTTTGTTTCTTCTCTGTGATGAATGATTCAAAGTGCATCACAGCCCTTGTGTACGCCTTAGAGCGAAAGGAAGCCACAGCTAGTGCATCCTGAGGTATGAGGTCTAGAAAACGTGTCACATTTTGATACTCTCCATAGTCTTCACTTGATGCTATAGAAAACAGAAATTTTAAAAGGTCTGTCAATTGAGATTTCTTTTACAAGAATTACCTTATGTATCAAAATTCAGTTAATTAATTTAATAACATAGTGAGATACTCTGATTAATTTAAGAACACATTTTTCTACCCTGTAAACAATAATTTATTCATAACAATCACGGTGAACTTCCTACATCTTTCAAGACAGCACGGAATGTGTTAAACCAAACCTTTAGTAAACTATCAAGAAATTAACATTTCATTTTTTAATTCTGAAAGTGTATTTCTCGCAATGGGCATTAAGCAATGGTTTTGGAGGTTAAAATCACAGTAAGAGAGTAAGAAATCATAAAGCAGACTAACATACTATAGTAATATTGCCTTCTTAAACAGTCAATTATTAAGTGGCAAATTTAAATACCTATTTCAAGAATGTAAAAAACACTTTACATCACTCACTTTTTAAATCACCTCTGTCTCTGCTAGACTTGCTATTATTTTTCTCAGCAATAAGTATCTGAAACTTATGTCTAGCCCACTGAGTTAGATGATCAAGCATGGAGAACACAGTCTGTGTGCTCAGCTGACTTAGATCTGATGCGCTGTCTTCAAGTCTCCTGGTAGACTGGTCATCGTGTTTCAGAACAGCCATAATCTCCACATAAACCTAGACAAACAATATAATAAAAGACAGAAGTGCTATACAGACATAAAAATAGTAGGAAATAGCAATTAACACAAAACTAAAACACTAGATACTTTAATTGTGTATTTTAATAACAGAACTTATTTGTAAGCTCTGTTTGTCCCACAATCTTAAGATGAAGAAATGGTAAACCAAGTAGCAGTTGTCCGGAGAGTCCATACAGCGAGAAAGTGTTTGAAAAGCAAACCCTTGGATTTGGAATAACCATCATGATTACTAGAATTTTAGGTTACAAGACAACAAATGCTACTAGAGTTCAACCGCAAACACAAGACTTGAAGTTTTGTGAGGAGTCAAGTTAACTACCAGCTACCAGATCACAGACCTACTTCTTGGCTACTTTTAAGTAAATAGTATGCTGAAAGACCTGCTTCTTGTTTGTTTTTTAGACAACAGAATATGACTTAACATACATAACAGATGCTTATTGTGGATGTACTTGTTCACACAACAAAAATCTTCACGCATCTCTGCATACCCGCAATGTTTAAAAGAAGATATCTTTGCTGTGAAATTTCAAATTAATACAAGGCAAGGCATAGTTTTCAGCCTCTTCAACTTTTGCTAAAGCAAACTGAAGGAGAGCAGACTGGATGACTCTTTTCCCTCCTGTCCCTGCTTTTCTATAAGATATCTATGAATTCTGCTTTGCATGAATCTGGTAGCTAAACAGTTTCCCCATTTACAATTTTGTAAGCATATACAAGGGAAAGAAAAAGATATGTGTCTGAATCCTTGGAAGTATACGAGTTCAATCTATTCCTTATTTGTGTTCCACTCGCTTCCTCTTTGTACCAGCTCTGTTACTCTAGCTCTTGATGTTACTGCAGTCATAATTAACCGCATAATACCTCAACCTAGGCCCTACTGAAGAAGTAGATGAAAACCTACAGGAAAGCAGTTCAACACAAACTTGTGTGAGTATATTCAAAAACCTGGCAGAAAATCTGTATTATTAATATAGGGAAAGGAGTTCAACATCTACACAATTTGTTCCTGTAGGTCTACCTTAATTCTGCAGAACTGAATAGGTTTTAGAATCATAGAACGCCTAGGCTGGAAGGGACCTTAGAGATCATTTTAATCCAGCCTCCTTGTCGCCAGGGACACAACCTCTCGACTAGATCAGGCAACACATGGGGACCGAATGGGAATCGAACCCGCGTCCTTGGCGTTGTTAGCGCCATGCTCAACTGACTGAGCTAACCAGCCCCCTAGGAAGAACAGGTCCTGAACATTCCTACAAAGAACATCACTATTTTAAATTTTTCACCTCTTGTTGATCCTCTTGACTGCATCCCAACAAAACATAGACAAGGATGTGTGGAAGCAGATAAATTGTCACTTTATAGTCATTCTTCATCATAATACTGCAGCAATCAAAAACTTTTCTGGCAAGGTCATGTCGTACCTATAAAAAAAGTTTATTTCCAGGAAAAGTGTGATTAGAATACTGCAAATCTGTGAAAAACTAATAGATTTCTTTTTGCTGAGAAACACAAATTCCAAATCATTTTCAGATACCAGGTTTATCAGATGTAAACTTACTACAAGGATGACATATGGCAGCCACTCTTATATGCATCAACTGCTGACACCTCAAAAAGACAGGCAAGCATTGCCTACCTGTTCCATTTTTCTATATTTTCTACATCCATGTGAACCTGCACTAGCCATAGAAAAAGCTCTCAAGGGTGAGAGTCTGCTACTGCACTCAGCCTCTCTTCTCCCCTTAAAAGCTTGCAAAAAGTAGGAAATGACATAGACATTCAATTCCTCTCTGTCTCAGAATAATAACAGTGTAGCTACTGGGCTATTGCAATTAAATTCAATTCTTAAACTAGCATTCTGGTTTAAGTTAAACTGAACCAATTCTGTTCAGTCATTTTACTTTTCAACTCAGTCTCTTCTAAGAGGCTGCACTTTCTGAAGGTAACAGCACATTTTTGCAGACAGTGTCTGCTACTAGAAGTGATAATGCCCAATGCTTATAGTTGCTACCAGAGACTGGTATGCAGAAGGGCTCTTGCTTATACTTGCTCCTGTAGTGACCAAGGTCACCACTAAATTTTATATACCAAATGGGTGCCAGGAAGCAAAAGAGGTTTCAAGAAAGTAAAAGGATCGCACCTCTGGGGAGGAACCGACAGGACAAGTGATCCAAATCTGACCAACAAAAGTATTCCATTCCAGTTACACCATACTCAGTATAAATATAAGGGATCGTGAGGGTTAAGCCCTTTCTTCAGTGGCCGATGTCCAAGGAGTACTCCTTCTGCCCTTGATTCTGATCCCTGAATTCCCAAATCCAGCTCCTATACCCAGTTCTGATTTGCTGCTCAGTCTAGGACCTCCCTCGTTACCTGCCTCCTCTGCAGCATGAGTGGTGATTGCTGGGTGCGGGGGAAGGGGAGGGAGGGAAGTTTAGTTCAATATCAAGTTTGTATATACTCGTATATAT
>NW_009717595.1:1001-3195 GCF_000703405.1 Apaloderma vittatum | reverse complement strand
TTCTTTTCTCTGCCTTATTCCCTTTTCCCTTTCCCTGTGGAAGGGGTTAATAGAGAACATCTGTCACTCATCTGCTGGCTGTCCCAGCCCTAACCCTTGACACTTCTTCACCTATGGACGGGATCACTTCTTAGGGTTAGTTCCAGTACAAACAGCAAGGGATTTGCTGGTTTGTTTATTTTTCTGATTACAAGGGGTATTTGGGATTACATATCGACCTACTGCATTCTGCAGTGCCTTCTAACTAGATATGTTGTAGCTTTATTTCTTTTTATTATCTTTGCAAAGAGGATCATACAAATGATGGATGTAGCTGTGATTCCTGCTAGCTGTGGCCACAAACTCTCCTTCCCTCCACCTATTGCAAGTGTGTTTCTTGGAAAAGTAGAGAAACCAAAACACTCTGAGTAACAAGAACCATTTCATTTGTGCCTCTGCCCCAGATCTTTTCCTTCATTTGAACTGTTTCTGGTACTAAAGCAGTTTCTTTATCGCGTAGGATTCCTGTACTGAAAGACAAGCTGAAGAATGAATTAAATAAGTAGGATGCAATTCCAGAGCAAGCTTGTACATTTCAGGTGACGTTTGTTAATGATTCCAGTAGCACAGGGGGACTCCAAGGGCTGTAGCAGCAAAAACTAAAGCCTGCTGCTTGGAGCCCATTTGTGCTCATCCTGTTAAGTCAGTCACAGGCCAGGATTGTCTGGGACTCTACTGTGTCTTAAAAGTGTCACTGCACAGAGACCATCCCTGTGATGAGGAGATTCATGGTGGATGACCAGTCACCGACATGAGGAGAGGATATCAACAATGCACCTGGAAAATAACGCAGTGTTCTTGGTGTGCTCGAGTTAAGACAGATGTGGCTGAAACTAGGAGACCAAGTACTTGGTCTTGCAAATGCACACAGTTTGCTGCCACAACACAGTCTGACACCATCTTACACTGTGGCACAAAATCTTACACCTTCTCATAAAATATTACTAAACCTGTTAAATTCATAAATTCCACTAAATATATGGCCTATAAAATTACATCAGTAATCATATTAATGTCTGTTCATCCTCTTGTATGTGTATGCAGTTATATGCTAAACAGATACTTCTGATAGATCTACCTCACGACATCTTTTAACGTATTTGAATGTATTTTTACGTGTTCAGATTCTCTTCAGGTTCAGACTTTGGAAGGTCCAAAAAAATGAGGATTAAACAGACAATCTGTGAATCTCAAACAGAGGTTCTCCAGAAGTCAAATTCTGTTTTCCCCTTTCACTTAGATGCCATGTGGGTCTAGAGAATCCTTGTGCGTTTTTGATTTCTTTTCTACCGAGCTAATTTCTCTTTCAATAAAGTGAACGCTACTGATAACCCTTGCTGTGTTGGGAAGCATGTAGCAATAAATTACCTAAGAATTAGTCTTTCTCTGATTTGATTACTGTGGGAGAGTCTGGGGTTTCTTCATTTTTAAAGAAATTTTGCAAAAGGAAGTGCCAATTACATGGCAGGCATGACCTTCACCATCTTGGAAAAAAAGGTCCTTTGGGGCCGGTTAGCTGAGTCGGTTGGTTAGAGCGTGGTGCTGATAACACCAAGGTCACATGTTCAGTCCCTGTTTGGTCCCCATGTGTTGCCTGATCTATTGAGAGCTGTCCCTGCCCATGACAGAGAGGATGGATTAAAATGATCTCTAAGGTCCCTTCCAGCCTAGGCCATTCTATGATTCTGTGAAAGACAGGTTCTGATTTTAACCTTGATGACTGCAGCAGAGAAGCTGGGGAAAGGAAGGAGTGCATTTCTAGTGATTCAAAGGCTTCCCGGTACACACGTACGTGTCCAAGTAGCAGCTCCAGCCCTTTTGCCGAGAACGTGCGACATTTTGGGCTTTGCTTCCTGAGAAAAGGTATCTGGGGGATTCTGTGCCAGTCGGACAGGAGGCAGCTGCTCCTCTCTCCTTTGCCTAGAAATGTTCTCTGGGCTGATGAGGGGATTTCAAGTCTGCACCAGGCACTAAAACCAAAATATTCCCACCTCACCCGTGTTATTTTGGTACAGGGACATGCTTTAAAGAGTTTGGGGCTCCTCCTGGTCCATCTCTCTTGAATAAGTGTTGAGACCATCCACTCTAAAATGCATTCTTTGATGGAATTGCTGTGTTTCTCAGTTGACAAGGACTGGCTGGCATCTGGAGCTGG
>NW_009717595.1:0-806 GCF_000703405.1 Apaloderma vittatum | reverse complement strand
ATCTGGTTCCCCCAGAAATGGGAGGGCTGCTGCTGCACGGGGTGGTGCTGCAGGTGTACGGAGCGTTCCCAGCTCTGCGGGAGCCGCCTGGTGTGGGGCCGTACGGCCGGGGGCCTTTGTTGCTGCTGCCGATACCAACAGTGGGCGTTTGCCTCCGGCCCCGGGGCAAACTGCCGCTCCAGCTGTGCTTGCAACTTCAACCTGTTGCCAGTTGAGAGCTTGTTAAAAGACTTCTTCAAAAATTCTGCGACACGCGCAGGTAGTTTTTCGTGTTCTGGAATTTGGATGTTAATTCCTTAAGAGGTGTCTTTGAAAAGACAATCTGAGCCTGTCACCATTTGAATTGTAACTAATGCTTGCATTGGACACAAAGATTCCGTGAGTATTCATGAAATCTTCTAATATTTCATTTAAATAAATTAATAAATTTTGTGTGTTTTGAGTTACACAGGTCCTGCACCAGATACCGAGACCTCTACACTATGATCACCCTCAAAAGACTGCAAGAGGATCTCAGGTTCTAGTACTGATCCCCAGTTACTTAACCATCTCAACAGACCTGAGAGGAGGGACACACAGACCTTCGTCTGCTCAGCTTGTCCCGGACCACTGCTGCTCTGCTGGGAGGGACGAGAGGCTGGCAGAAACTGAGAGCTGAGAGTCAAGACACCTCATGGAGAAACTCAAGCAAGTTTCAGTAACAGCATTAAAGAAAAAAAAGAAAAAAAACCTGAAGCAACACCTCAGAGATGTCCTCTTTTTTATTTCCTGGGACAACTAGTGCACGGGGACAGGCAGGCTGGGAC
>NW_009717594.1:11718-21599 GCF_000703405.1 Apaloderma vittatum | reverse complement strand
AAATCCTTTCCCCTTGCCCACAGCAAAAGGGGCTTCAGGGTAGCCGAGTCGTAACTTAAGTGTTTCATAGAGAGCATGTGTTGGAGGAGCTTAACCAGTTGCTGCCTCTTCTGTGGACAGTGTGAACCCCATCTCCTCCCCGGCCACTCGCTTGATCAGGGCGAGATTCCCCTGGGATATTCCCCCCAAAAAATTTTTGCTAGCTAGACTTACCAAGTGCCAGGGCAGCACTCGTTTCTGGCCGACTTCCGCTCCCTCTTTCCCGTTGGTCTCGTCGAAGTGCTCAAAGCCAATCTGAGGGTCCGTGTTCAGGCGCCACTTGTTGACGCGGAAGTCACGGACACTGCTGACGATCAATGTGATCAAGCAAATGCCACTTTATTAACGGACTAACGCGGTTAATATACAGTTCACAACGTCCTTGTTTTCTAAATGCTCTATATTGATTGGCTATTAACAACACGCACACGCAGTCCATGCTCCTGTCCATGCGCTGTTTTCCTTTTGCTGATTCACTCTTCGCTGCTGATCACGCTCCTGTTTCTCCCCACCTGCAGCCTGGGTTTGTTTCTGTTTTCAGTAACATACACCAGTCATAGCTCCTTGGTTTTGTTTGCTTCAGCATATTCTCACAGTGAGTGACCTTCACAATGTCCTTCACAAACTCTTGTCAAGCGAGGCCTAAAACTTTTCTAAAAACAGGCTGCCTGGCTTGTTCAAAACATGTCGCTGTTCTCTAAATATCCCCACAAGCATCCAGTATCTCCACACTATCTAAAGAATATAAGGTCAAAAGCATACAGAGTGGGTAGCCCTTCCCCAGAAAAAAGTAACACTAATTGTCCCATAAAGTGAAAAAATGGACTGTGACAGTGTGACCTTCCCTAGGATGTGAGTTGAACTCACACCAGAGAGGCAAAACCCAAATACTCTGTCCAGCAGAATTGCTCATGGTGCTTTATTTTCATGTTCTTCCACTGGCAGACTTCCTAACTGTCCTTTTTCATCTCTGCCCAGACATTTTCAGTAGCCTTAATGCCACTGCAGAGAAGGAGCCTGGAACAGTCTCCTGTTGATCGGTTGCTTTTCTTAAAATTTAAGTATGGTTGAACAAAAATTAGAAGTATTCCAAGCACTTACAGCTCAATCATTGAAACAGTCAATGACTGTGTGCTGCTACTGTCTTTAAAGGGCTCTGATGTTGACACTGTTTACTAGGAGAAAGTGATAGGCACTGCCTGAAAGTCATTACCCTTTTCTATACATCAGGGTGGGCAAGAAATTTTACTTTCTGTCTGTGAGTTCTTGACCCTTTGTTTGTATATAGAACTGCCAGTGTGTGAATCATCTAGTGGTTAATTTAGTTTTTGAAGTCTTTTCTGTTCTCCAGATCTGTTTTAATTGTATGTTTAATTATATATAATCTGGTTTAATTATATGTTCATCATATACTGTGTTAAGGGTCAATCTACAGGTGGTCCTTTCCTCTGGAATTGGTAGGAAAGTGGTACAGTGAATTGTTTCATCTCTCTGATAGGAAGCTGATGGATAATTCCTGTGACCTGCAGCAGATCAGTTCTTTAGCTGTTTTCAATCTCAAAGCTCTAACATTCCCTGTTAGCATGGTACTTAGTGGCAAAGGCTTGTTTTAAGAGAACGTGTTTTCCAGCCAGGATCCAGCCCAGTGGAGGCCATGACTGCATCAAGTGGACACTTGACTTCTGGCTGTTACTTAGTAGCAAGGGCAAGGGACAATACTGTGCTGGTAGAGTGGGTTACAGGCTGTCCCTGCATATAAAGGTTGGTGTATTCCCAGAGGGATATTTTTCAGTGTTGGTTCCTTGTCTTGGTTCTGTGCTCATCTGAGTGAGCATTTAAGTTCAAACAGTGCAACTTTGTCCTTCCAGACATGTTATCTCAGCTAGATGTGTGCAAACCCATGTTACACTTGTAAATGCAGGAGGTGTTGAGAAATCAGCAGTACAAGGAGATACCTCTGTTCTTCTTGGCTGTGATGTCATGGGTCTTTTCCAACTGGAGTAATTTCTGTGCTGCAGAATCTAGGCTAGTCACTTTGTAATCAGAATGTAATGTGCTAGCACAGACAGTCCACTAGGCACTTTCTACTAAAAGGCACTGCAACAGCACGTGGCTGGCAGTGAGCTAGGCTCTTGAGTTTAATGAATGGTGATCTGTATCTGCTTTATACCATAGCGGTATATTTATTTCCTTTACATGCGAGCAGTCACTTTAAGGGCTGAAAATATAATTTCTCAACTCTGTCAAAGTAAATATGACGAATCACCTCATTTTTAAAGATGTGCAGTTGCTCACAGGCCAGTGAAATTGACAAATTTTGGCCATAAATATTTGGACTTATGTCACTTAAAGTTTTCATCACTTAGAAGTGGAGGTATTGCAGTCCTCCAGTAGTCCAAGCAACTCCAGCTATTTTGCATTATTTTTCTAGTCAAATTCACAGTTATGCTTCCAAACATTAGCACGTGGATGCAGTTCAGTCCTCGGGTTGTTATCCTTTTTTTAAAGCAACGGAAGTTTTCCATCTTCATGAGATTTATAGGTTTTTCATGAAAATTTAATGAAAATCTAGGTTTTCAGGTACATTTGACTGACAGACATCACTATTTATTTGCAGAGCCTTTCAGTGCTTACTTGAAAAAGCAGACACTGAAGCCAGGCCTTTTAAATCCTCTCTACTTTTAATTCTCTGTTGGTCTCAGCGTCACATGTGTTCTGTACAAACTTAGCATCCCCATTGTTTATCTGCTGCTCGGGTCTGTGTGACTTTCTTTTCTGATACTTTACTGGCAAATATAGAATGTCTCTGCTGCAGTTAACTGTGCAATGAATGAAGCCTCAGTCTGTTCTCTCTTGTGGGCATTGTAAACAGTCACAGTGCTAGTGAATTCTCACCATGAATTCAGGGAGATGCTAGCCTGGCCTGCTCATGGCAGGAAATTAAGGCAGAGTACCAGAGGACTAACAGAGAATGGTTTGTGCATTGCCCTGAGAATGGAATGGTTTGTGCATTGCCCTGATGGGAGGGGGTAGGACTCCAGCCTGAATGAAAACAGCTTCTGAGCTTTAGACTATGGAATGTGCCACCTAACCCAGATTAGACATAGTTAACTTATGGGGAAAGGTTCTATGTGAGAGAAAATAGCAACAATGTGAAATGAGCAACCAATTAATTGTTGCAAAGACAGCTTTCTCTCATACAGTAAGTTGTTGTATAAAATCCTTTCTAAGTTCAACACCAGAGAGGAAGGAAAATATTGAAGGTCTTGTTTCAAGTTTTCTTAAACACCTGTTTTGTGTTCATTTAGTGCTGCTGCCTGTAAAGCAGAGAAAAACTGTATTCTTTGAGATCACAAGTCCAAATATTTAGTTCAGCTGTGCAACACTGCAGAGAAATCAAAGTAGTCCGGATTTCAAAATATTGCAAACAATTGTTGCCCTAATTTTCATTTAAAGAGGAAATCACTCACTGTGAAAAGCAGCTTCAGGATATTAAATGTATTTGTCCTCTAGTATCTAAAACATCTAAGATTAAAATCATATTCAATGCAAAAAAGAAAGCTATGAACTGAGTGAAATATGACTTAGCCAGTTTGCATTGCAAGTTCAGTTCTTGCCTGAATGTATTGTTGTATTTTGTTTTCTTAATTTACAAGAAAAAAATAAATGTGCTCATTATTTGGAATAGTTTTACGATACAAGTTAAGTTTACATATCACCTGTACTCTAGAAAGTACTGTAATTAATGACAATGTCTGTTCTTTTAGGTACCCTCTCCCTCTGACACTGGTTTTATTAGACTTGACAGAAAGAGCGAAGGGGATTGCTTAAGGATGCCAGATTCTGTTTTGAAAGGGAGTATCTTGGTTACTTCTAGAACATGAAATCAGAAGACATATGCTAACACTGTAAATTATTGAGATAGAATATCATGAAAACTTAGGTGGGACATACAGCAATTCAACACTGAAGTTGTAGGATAGTTATCTTCAGAGAAAAATCACATCTTAAAAATCCTGTAATGTTTTGACCTGTCCTGTGTGATTGTGTTATTCCAAACTTGTTTGATTAATAGATTTTTTCCCTGGCTTTGTGATTTCCAGTGCTGAGAGAGCTGCTACATGGTAAAAATATTGTAAGCTGCTGCTGAGTAAGACAGTGATTTCAGATTGTGGTATTTTTCCTTTTTAAATGTCAGATATAAATCCTGGTATAGTAATGAACTGCTATAAAAACGAACTGGTATAAATCCTCTGAGAGCTGGTAAGTTGTTCCTTTGCAATTGTACTGGGTTCAGCTAGGATAGGGTTAATTTTCACTGGATGCTGGGAGCTGGGCATAGCGGGTAGCTGAACCAAACTGGCCACTAGCCAAGGGGATATTCAATACCATCATGACATCATGCTCGGCTATATAGAGGGAGCTGGTCAGGGTAGGGGGTATCCCTCTCATTCTCTTTCTTTCCACCTCTCAGTCTGAGAGCTCGCTTCGCTGGGTTCCATGTGGTGAGTCGTCCGCATTAGATATTACTCGCATTATATCTGGTTAAACACTACTGTTCTTTTGCTGTCATTGTTATCATTTATCTTTCATCATTAAAACAAACTTTTTATCTCAACCCCACGAGGTGCTGCCTACTGCCCCTTCCGGGCTCTCCTCCTCACTCCAGGTACGGGGGAGCAAGCAAGCGAGCGACCTCGTGGTTCCTTTGTTTCTCCCTGCCAGTCAGTCGGCTTGAACCAGGACATCTTTTTGGTGCCCAACGTGGGGCCAGGAGTTTGAGATAACAGCAGATTTGTCGAAAGAGTATTAAAAGATTATTTTGTTGGATTGATTTTGCACATTGGTCAAGCAGTTGGTGGTCATAATGTTGGTTTATTTGTTTACACTGTGGCATTGGCTGAATCCCTAGGTATCCTATGTATTTACTGTGATGTTATTTATCAGCTGTGGAAAAGGAATCAAAAGTGTAATTCTTTTGTATGGGGTGATGACAGCTTATGACATGATTGCACCGCTGGCCATGAGAGTAAGCTGGTATTTTTACGAGGCGCTATTGTCATTCTCATGCCTTGGGTGCCTCCTCTCAGAATTCATTAGTAACTACACCAATCCATGGGGAAAGCGGAGGAGAATGTTCTCTCCCACTTATCCTTCAAGCTAATCACAACAGTTTTTGAAAACTTTGAATATTCTCAGAATACCCAATCCAGCATGGTTCTCGTCCTGTGTCTCCTGAATGTGTGTCAGATCTTGCTCAGGGTCACACCAAAATTCTCTAAGGATGTCACACAGAGACCTATCCTGAAGCCAGATAACTATGAGTGGCAAAGTGTGTGGGAGAATATGGGCAATCTCCTAGGACAATGGTCATCTCCAGTATTTTGGAATTTCACCCCTGAACATATACAGAATCCTGAAAAACTAGCAGAGTATTTGCAGAAAGTATGCTGTCAGCTTGGCCACTCCAAAGAAGCCCAAATCACTGCAGTGTGCTGGGGCCTGGCCCATGCCTACTGAGCCATTTTCAATATTACTCATTATCTCCGAGGGGAAGAGGAGGTCTCTGGACCTAAAGACAAACTAGTAGATGATGTGGTTGTTCCATCTATGCAATGAATGGTGTGACTGCCCCAATGCCTGTGACAGGTGCTGCAGCTGCTTCAACCCTCTGTGACAGGTGCTGCGGCTGCTCCAACCCCTGTGACAGGCTCTGCAGCTGAACCAGAAAACCAGCCTGTGCCAGTATCAGTTGCTCCAATACAGAAGAAGAAGTACACGAAGACATTGGTTCACTTGGTGAGGGCTGAAAATGAAGCCGGGTCATCACGAGAACAAGAAGAGGAGGTAGAGCCAGAGATAATCACCCAGTCTCTGTCCCTCAGTGAGCTGCGAGACGTGTGAAAGGATTTTGGCTGCCATCCAGGTGCGCACATTGTTGCCTGGCTGCTCCGATGCTGGGACAGTGGAGCTGGTAGCCTGGATCTGGAGGGGAAAGAAGCCAAACAGCTGGGATCCCTCTCTAGGGAAGGGGGCATTAACAAGGTGCTTGGGAGGCAAACACAAACCCTCAGCCTCTGGAAGCGCCTTCTATCAGGCATGAGGGAAAGTTACCTCCTCAAGGAAGATGTTGCATGCCACCCAGGTAAATGGACCTCAATGGAGAGAGGTATCCAGTACCTGAGGGAACTGGCTGTGCTGAAGGTGATTTGCAATAATCCAGATAACGAGCAGTCACCTGCTGATCCAGATGAAGTCCGATGCACACAAGGCATGTGGCGGAAGTTCCGACGAAGTGCACCACAAACATATGCAAGCTCATTGGCAGTGATGTCCCGGAGAGAAGGTGAGGGACAAACCATGGATGAGTTGGCTCACCGGCTCTGGCAGTACGAAGGAAGTCTATCTTCAACCCTACAGGCTTGTGTTTCAGCTGTGGAGGAACAGTCCCGGGAGGTCCAGCAGCTCAAAGTGGATACGTCCTGCTCTCTGCCCACACGGGCACGTGTCTCAGCTGTTAGGACTAGGTACTCCTCCACTCAAGAGAGGGAACATGGAAGACAAACACACTGGTTTTACCTACATGACCATGGAGAGAACATGAGGAAGTGGGGTGGAGAACCTACTTTGGTCCTAGATGCACGAGTACATGAGTTGCAAAGGGAAGCAGCAAAGAAGGATTATCATAAGAAAACTATTGCTCACGTTTCCAGTGGGAAGCCCTCCAGACAAAACAGGAGAGCAGAATTCATCTCTGATCCTCTTGAAGGAACCTCTAAGTCATACTCACAAGAAGTGAGTGACTCTGATCGAGATTAGAGGGGCCCTGCCTCCAGCCAGGTGGAGAAGAGGGACAATCGGGTTTACTGGACTCTGTGGATCCGATGGCCTGGCATGTAAGCTCCCAAGGAATACAAGGCTCTTATAGACACAGGTGCACAATGTACCTTGATGCCATCAGGGTATAGAGGGGTAGAACCCATCTGTATTTCTGGGGTGACAGAGGGATCCCAGCAACTGACTATATTGGAAACTGAAGTAAGTCTGACTGGAAATGGGTGGCATAAACACCCTATTGTGACTGGCCCAGAGGCTCCGTGCATTCTTGGTATAGACTTCCTCAGGAGAGGGTTCTTCAAGGATCCAAAAGGGTACCAGCGGGCCTTTGGCACAGCTGCTTTGGAGGCGGAGGAAATTAAACAGTTGTCCACTTTGCCTGGTCTCTCAGAGGACCCTTCTGTGGTAGGTGTACTGAGGGCTGAAGAACAACAGGTACCAATTGCTAACTCAACAGTGCATCGATGGCAATATTGTACCAACCGAGACTTCCAGTTGCTCAGTCACATAAAGAATAACCCCACCACCTCGCCTTGTTGGCTTGTCTTTCCTAAAAAGGATATAGCTGTCAAGGCCCATATTCCAGTTATGCGAGTTGTCCCACCACGTCTCTGTAATCGTAGCTTGAATGAAGTTACGCTGCCATTGAGTGCTGCCATGCCAGACGTGCTCAAGCTTCAGTATGAGCTAGAATCGAAGGCTGCCAAATGGTATGCCACCCCTGATACCGCTAATGCATTTTTCTCAGTTCCTCTGGCAGCAGAGTGCAGGCCACAGTTTGCCTTTACTTGGAGGGGCATCCAGTACACCTGGCATCGACTGCCCCAGGGGTGGAAACACAGCTCTGCCATTTGCCACGGACTAAGCCATACTGCACTGGAACAGGGGGAAGCTCCAGAACACCTGCAGTACATTGATGACATTATTGTATGGGGCAATACAGCAGAAGAAGTTTTTGAGAAAGGGAGGAAGATAATTCAAACCCTTCTGAAAGCCGGTTTTGCCATTAAACGTAGTAAGATAAAAGGGCCTGCAACGGGAGATCCAAGAGTAAAGTGGCAAGATGGACGCTGCCAGATTCGCATGGATGTGATTAATAAGTAGCAGTTATGTCTCCATCAGCTAGTAAAAAGGCGACACAGGCATTCTTAGGTGCAGTGGGGTTTTGGAGGATGCACATCCCAAATTACAGTCAGATTGTAAGCCCTCTTTTTCAGGTGACCCAGAAGAACGATTTCAGATGGGTTCCTGAACAGCAACAAGTCTTTGAGCAGATTAAACAAGAGATTATTTGTGCAGTATCTCTTGGGCCAGTCCGGACAGGACAAGATGTGAAAAATGTGCTTTATACTGCAGCTGGGCAGAACGGCCCTGACTGGAGTCTCTGGCAGAGGGCACCAGGGGAAACCCGAGGCTGACCCTTAGGGTTTTAGAGTCGGGCATACAGAGGATATGAGGCCTGCTACACTCCCACTGAGAAAGAGATACTGGCAGCATATGAAGGAGTCCGAGCTGCCTCAGAAGTAATTGGTACTGAGGCACTGCTCCTTTTAGTACCCCGATTTCCAGTTTGGGGCTGGATGTCACAGGGAGGGCCTCATCTACACATCATGCGACTGATGCCATGTGGAGTAAATGGATCGCACTACTCACACAATGGGCCCGAATGGGGAGCCCGAATAGACCAGGAATTCTGGAGGTAATTAAAAACTGGCCAGAAAGCAAGGATTTTGAAGTGTCATGGCAGGAGGAAGTGAACCGTGTGGAAGAGGCCCCACGATACAACGAATTACCAGAGGATGAGAAGCGGTACACTCTGTTCACTGATGGGTCCTCTCACACTGTGGGAAAGCTTCGAAGATGGAAGCTGCTGTATGGAGCCCCACCCAGTGAGCTGCTGAAGCCACTGAAGGGGAGGGTGAATCGAGTCAATTTGCAGAGGTCAAAGCCATTCAACTGGCTTTAGATATTGCTGAGCGAGAAAAGTGGCCAGTAGTCTATTATCACTCTCTCTCTACACTGACTCATGGATGGTGGCAAATGCGCTGTGGAGGTGGTTACAGCAATGGAAGCAGAATAACTGGCAATGCAGGGATTGACCCATGTGGGCTGCCGAATTGTGGCGAGATATTGCTGCTTGGGTGGAGAACCTGGTTGTGAAAGTACATCAGGTAGAGGCCCACATACCCAAGAATCAAGCCATGGAAGAGCACCTAAACAACCAGCAGGTAGATTGGGCTGCTAAGATCCAAGTGTCTCAAGTGGACTTGGACTGGCAGCACAAGGATGAATTGTTCATAGCCCATGACACCTCAGGCCATCAGGGAAGGGATGCAACATACAGATGGGCTCGTGATCGAGGGCTGGACCTGACCATGGATGCTATCGTGCAGATTATCCATGAATGTGAAACATGTGCTGCAATCAAGCAGGCCAAAGCAGGTAAGGCCTTTGTGGTATGGAGGGCGATGGATGAAATACAGATATGGGGAGGGATGGCAGATTGACTATATTATGCTCACACTAATCTGTCAAGGCCAACACCATGTACTCACAATGGTGGAGGCGACCACCGGATGGTTGGAGACATATGCTGTGCCCCATGCCACTGCTTGGAACACCATCTTGGGCCTTGAAAAGCAGGTACTGTGGCGACATGGCACTCCAGAGAGGATTGAGTCGGATAATGGGACTTACTTCCAGAACAGCCTCACTAACACCTGGGCCAAAGAGCATGGCATTGAGTGGGTGTACCACATCCCATATCATGCACCAGCCTCTGGAAAAGTTGAACGGCACAATGGACCGCTAGAGACTACATTGAGAGCAATGGGTGAGGGAACTTTCAAACACTGGGACACAAATTTAGCAAAGGCCACGTGGTTAGTCAACAATAGAGGAGCTTCCAATCAAGCTGGGCCTGCCCAGTCAAAACTCCCACATACTGTGGACAGAGATGAAAGTCCCTGTTGTGTGTAGGAGGAACCTGTTGGGGAAGACGGCAT
>NW_009717594.1:2351-11673 GCF_000703405.1 Apaloderma vittatum | reverse complement strand
AGGACCTGGGTTTACTTGGAGGGTGATGCAGAAGGATGGGGATGTTCAGTGTGTACCTCAAGGGGATTTAACTTGGGGAGAGAATAGCCAGTGGACTAAATCATATGATGTTAACTGATAAATTACCCTGCCAATGTATGGCATCATTGCTGCTGTTGTTATGTGTCGTGTCTATTGATATTACAGTAAGAACGACCCAGACTAATAAAGGATAGACTATGATGAAAACAAGGGAAGAACAGCAATAAGGGAACCTGAGGTGGCACCCAGTGACTTCCCTAAGACAACATCTTCAAGCTTCAGACCATGGGCACAGGCCATGCCAAATACGGCGCGAGTTCTGGATGAAGCATATAACAATCAAGCACCATTCTCTCCTACCCTAAAGAACTGTTACAATGATCCTTGAAGCCATGGCCTGCATGAATTCAAGGGATACACTGGAGGGGGGTGTGTGTGCATAGATTAAGAGAATGGTATCTGTGTATATGTGCATGTGTACATATATATATATATACACACACACATATATATTAAAAAAAAAACCAAGAAAGCTGGTTATCACAGAGCCACAGAATGTTAGGGGTTGGAAAGGACCTAAATGTGAAGTGTAAGAGCTGAGCATGACGTAGATGGTATAGAATAAGGGGTGGATAATGTACTGGGTTCAGCTAGGATAGGGTTAATTTTCACTGGAGGCTGGGAGCTGGGCATAGCCTGGGTAGCTGAACTAAACTGGCCACTAGCCAAGGGGATATTGGATACCATCATGACGTCATGCTTGGCTATATAGAGGGAGCTGCTCGGAGCGGGGCGGGGGTATCTCTCTCGTTCTCTCTCTTTCCACCTCTCAGTCTGAGAGCTCGCTTCACTGGCTTCCGGGTGGTGAGAAATCCACCTTACATATTACTCGCGTAATATCTGGTTAAACACTACTGTTATTTTGCTGTTCTTGTTATCATTTGTTTCATCAGTAGGACAAACTGGTTTTATCTCAATCCCAGGAGGCTCTGCCTGCGGCTCCTTCCGGGCTCCCCTCCTCACTCCCGGTAGCAGGGTGCGAGTGAGGGAGCCACCGTGTGTTTCCTTTCTCCTTCCCTGCCGATCAGTCAGTACGACAGTCATTACGACAGCAATGTACTTGATGCTGCTGGTCAAAGCTGTGGTGCCTCTATGAAAAACAGATTCTTAGTGCATTTTCAAATGGGATTTCAGTGGAAAGGGATCTCTAAAACCCTTATAGTGTAATTCTTCCAGAAGTCTCCAACTATTCTGCATAAAGCAGAAGCTCTGTGTTCCCTACTTAGCTGTATTTATCATTTATGAACCATGCATATACTGACTTACGTATTTTTTTACTAATCTTCTTTAAAGCCTATGTAACTTTAAAGCATCAGTGCATAAAAATACTGATGTACTTTCTATTAAAAACATCATTTTTTTCCATGCAAAACTGCAGGTTCCAAGACACTGTTGGCTTTGGGCTGCTTTGCAAGTTTATCGTTTGGACTTCTTTCATGAGTCATGGTACATGTAGTAAATATGGTTATGGTTTTGACTGCAGATACAAGATCACCAACCTGGGAATATGACAGCCTTCACCCAAGACTAAAATTGTCTGATGACTGTCTTGTAGTAAGCTGTAACTGGAAGAGGATATTTTAAACTTGTGGTCCCCAAAGATTCAATAAATTATGGCAAATGCTAAGCAGGGATGCATTCTTCTCTGGAACTATTACTTGGAAGTTGACGTGCTTTATGCTGGAGCAGGATGGTGGACTGGTGCAGCCTACCCTTTCATTGGCAGGAAAGGAGACTTTGAAACCTGTCAGCTGAGTGGAATAGAGCGTCTTGGTGCCTTAAGAAATTTGATTTTGAATATTGGGCGTTTCACAAGGGGAAGAGAATCCGCATCCTAATAGATGACAATCCTGATTGCATTGGCATTTCTCTGATCATGAAGCAAGAATCCTTTCATTCTACAATGTTACTGATGGTGTGGCTCATTTGCACACTTTCCACTGCAAGTTCACAGAACCAGTTTACCCAGCCCTGAGGCTCTGAGAATATGCAAACCAACATAAGGAATGAAGCAAAATAAACCTCCTGTTTTATACCTTTGCTATGAAAGCCACATTAGCAGTGATACACATGAATTAGTCTCTTTTATATAAAATTTCTAACTGCGATGCTTTTAACAGGTAACAGTTAAGTTCAGAAAACTGATTTTACATTTATATGTATTTTTCAATGGGGGAAGGGGATCTGGCTTTTATAAATGATGTCTATGTACCACATGAAGTGCCATATATACTACTTTTTATCCTTTTTTCAACTTGCAAAATGGAAAGAACCACATTACAACTCATACTTGAACCTGCATATCAGTATTTTTTTAATGAACTCTCTCTCTTCATCTGCCTGCAAAGGCTGCAGTTGTGTATGGTAATAGATTTAGTTTCAGGCTTGATGTTCATATCTTGCACATAGTTACTGTTGACAAGGTCAGATTTGGATAATAAATGCAGTAAGTGAATTAATTAGCTCATACTTAAATTATCACCTTGAAATAATCAAAGACTGGCACCGATTGTTGGAAAGGTCCCTTCATGTAAAGGTGAAATAGGGGCTTCTGTAGTTGCATTATATAGCCATTTGCCGATGTTACTTGTGACAGAGATTCTGAGAGCTTCTGGGTGGCCCTATTCTTCTTGCACAGAGTGGAAGCACAAAAAGCAGTTGTGTACCAACTCCAATAGAAGATGAAATGCCTGTAGAACGCACAGGTTTAATAAAACCAGTAGGTCATTACGGGATTTGTGCCTAATTTCTTTTTCTGTCCTATTTGCAAAGGCTCTTGAACTGCAGCTGGATAAAGGTATGCTCACATAAAACTAGGAGAGACAGTTTGCAAGCATCTGTATAGGGATATTCTCCCCCCAAACACAAATAATTAAACTTCTGGAAATATTTGGTGCCTATGTTTACAGCAGCTTCTAGGGCCAGCCTTGCTGAAGTGAAGGGGCCCACTGCTACTTGCGGGTCAGATACTCTTGTGTGTTCAAATATGAAAGGTCTTAAAATCATCACCAGTGCTGGCAAAGGCAAGGTATGACCATAGGCTGAAATGCAGAAACAATCCCTTGTTTTATAAGCTGAATTTACTTTTAAAATTTGAAATTTAAAAAAAACATCTTTCAAAAATTGAGTATTTTTTTAATGTAAGGCAAGCATACTGCATCAGTCAGAGTTCATGTATGGTCAAACACATCAATCAAAGCATCTCTGCTTCCCAGTTTAAAGATACAAACGTAATTTCCTCAGAACTACAGAAGGGTAAACATTTTGAAAGTAAACAGCTCACAGGCACCGAAACACTACCACAAAATTCAAGATACTTTACTGACTCATGACTAAGAAGTAGTAAGTTCCAAATAATCATTACTAGCACATGATTCCACCACAGAAAAAGTGCAGTTCTGTGCCGGCCAGGCTAATTGAGGGATGCCTAGTTTGCAGCTGCTGCCATATGGCTCTTTCCTGTACAACGGGAAGAGCAGCAGGCTGACAGGGACCAGGCTGATAGGGAGTGGTGTTTCTTACTTGAAAACGAGACACTGTGATGTAAAAGCAGAGCACATGAGGAATACTTGACTATCATGCTGAAGCACAGTGATATGATCTAGTCAAGCAGCTAGTCTCAGCTGTCTCAAACACCAGTTCAGGGGAAAAAAACCCAGCCCGATGTATTTGTTTGTTGGTACAGGCTACTGAATTTTCATTAGCATTTCGCTTCCCAACTGAGAAGTTGCCCCCAGATACAAATAGAGGTATCTAAATGTACTGAAGAACTAATAGAACATTCTAGGTTTCAATTAGCTCACAACAGATGCTTCTGACATTTTCTGGAATCGCAGGTTTATTTCCACTGATCCATCTCAGATCTACTTTTTTGCCCTTAATCAGTGTGGCTTGCCCTCTCGCCTGTCAGTTCCTCAAAAGTACAAAAAGGCTCTTCTTCTGGCCCCTTAAATGGGACCTTCCTACATATTCAATTTCCTTCCTTTCTTGGTACTGGCTCTTAAGAACCAGGCTTTCTCAAGGAACTAATTTTGCCCAAAGTGCAGATCATACTGCAACCCACTGCAGGTTGTGAGTGTAGTTTTTTGTTCAGTGTATGTAAAATGTCACTTATCTGCATTCAACTCCAACTAACATCCTGTTATCATGAGGGTGAGGAAAACAGCAGAAAGCAGACGAACATCACAAGATACAGGGCGAGAACAATTAAAAGGGTAGACAAAATTATTGTGATTTTACTGTACTCTTACCAAAAAGGGAAACTGAAAAGCAGCAGTGTGGTCTTAGATTTGGCAAAATTCCAAATTAACCTAGGTTAAATGGAATGGAAAATGGAGGAGCATGCTACTTTCTAGACACAATGCTATACAGTTTCTAATAAAATTGTTCTTCATAACTTATATCCACTTGCTTCAGAAACTTCCTGCAAATGAGAACCTGAAAATTCTAACCTGCCTGGATCCTTATAACTACACCTCTTTATTCTAATCTACCATGCTGCTATACTTAAGTATGTTGTGCAGTATTATATCATGAAGCGTAGAATGGAGTGCTTTATTTTAGCACTTAACTTTTTTAACATGATTTTCCACTGCTTGCTCAGTAATGGTTTCATCTTCTTCGATACTTTTTTTAACCTTCTGGCCCACCAGATCAAAGATGGCTTCTGGAGGAAATCCCTTAGGCTCTCCCACCTTCACCGTCAGCATGTCAAGTGTCAGTACTGCACCTTCAGGAATTGGCACTTTTGCGACAACAGACTTCCCCAGCTACAGGGCAGAAATAAATTAAAAAAAACGTCAAACACATTCCTAGACTTAGTATACAAAAAAGGCTAAGAAAATATTTTGCAGTTAGTTGGGAACAAGTTGTGTGGAACTGTCCTCCCCCTTACTTCTTATTCCAAAGGAAGGCTGAGTTAGCATGGAAAGCTTCTGTAACTAGGCTGCTAGGAATATCAAGACACTTTCTGAAATTAGACAATGGGCTCACAGGAATTTTTCAGAATCGGAATGGAACTGATTAGACTGACTAGTATTCTAGCTTATTATAAAAGCAGTGCATTGAGTTTGGGGCCCCTCACTCCAAGACAGACACTGAGGTGCTGGAGCACTTACAAAAAAGAACAACAAAGCTGGTGAAGGGTCTAGAACAAAAGTCTTACGAGGAGCTGAGGAAATTCGGGTTGTTTAGCCTGGAGAAAAGGAGGCTTAGGGAGACCTTTTCTCCCAAGTAATAGTGAGAGGAAATGGCCTCAAGTTGCACCAGAGGAGGTTTAGATTGGATATTAAGAAGAAGTTCTTCACCAAAAGGGTTATCAAGCATTGGAACAGCCCAGGGAAGTGGCTGAGTCACTGTCCCTGAAGGTATTTAAAAGACAGGTAGATGTGGTACTTAGGGATGTGGTTTAGTAGTAGGGCTTGGTATTGACAGGTCAATGGTTGGACTTTATGATCTTGAAGCTCTTTTCCAGCCTAAATGATTCTATGATGCTACTCAGTTAACCACTAGATGATATACACAGAACTCCATTATACTCAAAATTTCCAATATTATTCTTCAGAAAAAATAGTGACTACCAGAAATAGCTGTTTATAGAAAAATGACAGGTTTACATTAGCATTACAGTGGACTAAGTACAAACACTGTGCATGCTTGGCAGCAGAAATTTTTGAGTGCAGAGGGAGAATCATTGCTGCAGTAAACAATTAGAAAGCTATTTTTCTGAATATAGTTATTAGCTATAGGTCTAAATAAGTTTCAGCTGTGCATGAATCAAAAGTCAAAGTTACCTTTTCATTGCAAGCCATCTCACAGGGCAACAGCTGCTTGACTGGAGAACCCATTGCTTTTTCCACAGTACGGATGGCTTTCACTAACTCTGCCAGTTCATTTGGCTCCAGGGATGCTTGGTGGTCACTTCCTTTCCATGTTTTGTTGAGAGTCACGTGGCGTTCCACTACTTTAGCACCCATAGCAACAGCTGCCACGGAAATGGCTATGCCAGTTTCATGCCCCGAATAGCCAATGGGAATATCAGGAAAAGCTGACTGATATGCCTTGAATCATGACAGAGTTGGTCTGAATTACCAAGGTGGCAATTTCAAAGACAAAGGAAATTTAACAGTGATAACTGCAATAAAAACCATGGACGGTGGCACAAAACAAGCAGTTAGCTACACTGAGAATGAATTTCTTTTACATTCAACAAGTCACACTGCATTACCAACCACCATTTTCTAAGAATTTCATTAGGATTGTCAATACTGGCAAGGAAAAGGAGGTAAGCTGTATTCTAACAACTTCTCATATGCTTTTGCTTTTAATTCACTTGTGCTCTTCATGGTCTTCAAACCCTACATCACTGTAAGTTACAGCAAGTGCTTGAACACTCACTAAGTTGGGAAAATATTCTTGCATCATTATCAGGCATATCCAAGTAATATTTTCAGCAAAGGAAACTGTACAAGGGCTTAATCCATTTTCTTCATAACTCTGATATTCACATGAAGCATTTTTAACAAAAGTTTCTGATCTAGCCCCCTATTTAGGATTATGTTCCCAATTCTGTGCACCTTCTTAATGGTGACAGTCTGCGTAATTCTTCTTTGCACTACAAAGCACAGGGTTCACCTGTTAACCGTATGTTTTATTTTCCTTTGTTTAATTGTCATATTCCTCAAAGCGGAGTTCTGCTAAAAGCGTATCCAAAGAGTACTTCTACTTCAACACTTGTATGAATTAAGGAATATGATACATCTTCTAACTTTTCAAAAACAAATTCCAGCAGGCTAAGATCTGGAAATATATCACAATAAAAGCGTGTGGCCCTTCTCTGGTACCCTACCAATGCCACACTCTGTGTTACTCACTGACCGATATAACACGGAGATTGACATCCTCTGGCTGAAGCGGGTATGCACTGGTGCATTGCAGGAAGCAGAAGTTTGGATTGATGGGCTTCACAATCTGATAAACTTGATGCATGGTGTTCATGGACTGCATCCCACTGGAAATCACCATTGGGCGACCTAGCCATTAGAAAATATGCACGTTTTATCCTAGATCTGTGAGAAACCTACACAACATTCAGTTAAATTTTTGAAGTACAGGAATTCAGTTAAACTAGAACAGGAAGCTGCATGAATCTGTTTTTTACCAAGTCTGAAGGTGATTTTCTTCTAAAGGTATTTTTCTTCCAAGATCAGTTAAAGGAAAGATCTAATAACTAATTTACTGAGACATGGTGATGTTTACCAAGATGGCTGAAAAGAATATGCTTACCTTTCTTTGCAGTCTTTTCCAAATATGGAAAATTGTTTGTATCTCCTGATCCAACTTTGAAAAATGGAACATTCAGTTCATGTAGAAATTCCACAGCCATCTACAAGGAAAAGAAATCACTGCATTTTAAAACAGCACTTCATCTAGACCTGTTGGGAAATAAAGAACCCTTCAAGACAGCAATATCAAAGCCTAATTAAATAGATTTTATCTCCCCAAAATCCACTGCTCCTAAAATAACATATACTATTCTACGGGTACTAGTTTCTGTCTTCCCTCCAAGTGAAGTATTGTTCATCTGCTTCCTTTTATACTTCTACTACACCACCAGGTGTACGTTTTTGACTCGGATGCCTGTCTCAAGGCAGTCTCTTTGGTCTCCCAGCCATAGCTGGTCAAACCAGCTGTAGCTACATCTGCTTAGTACAGGTAGGTTCCACTGCTCCTGCTCGTGACAAGCTTATGGGACACAGCATACTTGCTCTTTATTTGCCACTACCAAAGTGAGCAACTACCTGCAGATAGGAGCTTGCCTATTGAAGAATAAGTGTACTTTGGGCATCCAGGAAGTCTTCCTGCAGGTCAGATATATTAAACCACGAACAGTGTTTAAATTACAGGTAGATTACAAGTAGTTTTCTTGAATAGATCTGTCATTCTGAAAAACTGCGTAGGTATAAGCACCTGGAAATAAGTAAGTGCCCAATAAGGGAAATACAAAATGTATTTGCTTTTATGAGAGATACTAGAAAACAAATATACAACATGTGAAAAACTATAAAGCAGTTTCTTCAATGTTAATTCTACTCTGCCTTCCTCTAAGAATGCATGTGCTATATTGAAGATGTCAGATATTATTGGAGGCTCCATGAAAATCAGTATTGCATCAGTTAAGTGGCCTTTTAAAAATTAGTACTTTTAAGGAATAAAGTCCCAAAACCTATCACTGGCAAGATACACTGAAATTCTCCATTCACATCTGGGGGAAACAATGAAACAGTTACCTAACTGTGCCACTTCAACCACCCACAAATGCTTTTTATTTCTTCAGCTCATTCCTTGTTGCAGTCAAATGTTCTTTGTGACAGAAGAGTACTAATATCCAGAAGAGAATGACATCTTCTGTATAATTTTTCTATCATCGTGATGCTGCAGATTCAATTTCCTGTACCTAGGATGCACATCATCTCTTTAATATATTCACTAAGATGCATTGTGCAGAAAGACAATGAATACACTATATTAAAAAGCCACAGATCTAATCTGAGGAGATGATATAAAATGAAATATGACAGTTAGACCTCATAGCTAAGGCTATTCTTCATTAGGTAAATACCACTTGAAAATTGGCAGCTTTTCTGTAAGAAATTCAAGGAACAGGAAGTAATCTAAAATAACAGGGACAACATTAATGGGAGTGGTTCAATAGGATCCTGTTTTGTTTCCAGTGCATGCTGGAACACAGTACATAAAGAAGTTAGTCATAGCCTTTATGTTGGCTGACACATCACTTCATTGATTTCCTCATATAGTTAAACACAAAATTTAACCTCCTCAAAGAGTTCCAGAGATTCTCTTCAATTATGGAAATCAATGTATTCTCAAGGACTTACTACGTCAATTTATGCAATGTTTACCGTAAGTTCCAAACTCATGTCTTGCAGAAATGGCACCTGTGTAATGCAATTACTGTTCAAAGAAAAAGGCACAAACATGTATCAGTACTGTTAATTTGCTGATGAGGCCATACACAAAGGAGCACAACCTTTGTAAAAAAAGGAGTCCCAGAGGTGGAAAGTCCTGCATATGAGAGGCATTGCCCTACAGCCTATAGAAGCTGGATGTTTAAAACATCAAACAAAGAGTGTGATGGATTTTTTTTTCCCTGAAAGCATATCAATCTAGGATCCCAGATACAGAAGTCCAAGACTACTGGATTTAATTACTCTTATCTTGA
>NW_009717594.1:0-2320 GCF_000703405.1 Apaloderma vittatum | reverse complement strand
TATTAGGTTTTGTTCAGCAGGCCTCCTAGACAGGAAGACAACCATAAAAGAAACACCACTCTCTTTTCACAGATCTATTTCTGAGCACATGGCATTGGCCTACTGCAGTACATGCACAACACCTTTTTGTCTGTCTGAAGTAATTTTTTTATGGTGTTTGGTGCTCATACCATCTCAGCTGGGACACAGCAATTTGAGGATTTTGGTCAATAAGACAGTGAGAATGGCATCATTGTCCCACCCTTGATAAGACTACTTGCAGAAAGATAGAGACATTGCTGTGCTTGCTTTATCCAAGAGTGGCCAGCTTGCTTCTGGAGGGTCTCTTTCATTTCGGTTCTCTATGTTTTATAGGCCACTAAGAAAAGTAAAACACTCTGATCTATACTGATCTTTCTAGTATACACATTTCAATTGTACATTGCATTTATTAATACTGTAATCAACATTATTTTGAGGTAAGCAACATGCAAGTGTTGAAGTACTTAAGGGGGAACAGCAGCAGATGAGCTTCATGGAGTTTACAAGCTGGTGACTGACTGTTCAAGAGCTCACTGACAAAAATTGTCACATGGAAATGTGGAGACCCTCTCAATGAGATTAGTAAAAGAAAAAGGAATTTAAGCATTTCTGCTCCTCACGAACACCAGCTGGGGTCTAGCAAACACCAGAAAGTAAAAAAAAAAAAAAGAGGGAAATAAAGAGGGATTAAATTGAGAAATAGATCTGGTTTAAATACAGGGCAAGTTTGAAATGTTGGAGCCAATGCACCAGACAACACTGGATAATGGTCAGACTGCAGTCTTGATCTAAAATCTCAAAATATTGAATGTTTATGGAGTTAAACTGAGGCCTTGTCTCTAATAAGATTTACTGTGCATAAATACCTCAGCATACATGTCAGATCTTCCAAAATGTTCAGCCATCTGCTCAACCATTGCAGTGACACAAATGAACTGGAAGAAGCACAATTAGTTTCCTCATCTGGAAATTCACGTATTTAGTATTCTTTCTAGGTAAGAACTACTGTACATAAGTAATAACCAACAGACATAACAGCTGGACTCTACTTGTCATTGCCAGTATGGTTTACATACCTCATCCATGCCTGAAGCGGTGAAGAAAATGCCAATCTCCTCTGCATATTTCTTTAGATCTCTATACTGGTCATGACTAAACTCCAAGTGACGCTTGTGCTCCCCGTATGTCTTTCCCCAGGAGTGTTCAGAGGTATAGGGCCTTTCTAAGGCTTTCTTGTTGAATTTGTACTCCAGTTCACTCTTCTGGAACTTAGCACAGTCTGCTCCACAGTCCTGCAAAGCAAGCTGATGCACAGTGAATGGAAGTGCAAGTGAAACATGCTAAGTTTGAACATAAGGAATGTGCAACTAACATGCTCATTTGCTGCACAATTTTGACATTATCATCATAGCACTCGCAAGTGCTAATACAGTGACAGAGGACATGCACGTGAGCCCTTTCTTTTTAAAATGTCTGTATGCTACGTAGAGCAGCAGTCCAAAAAGAAATCGTACTAAAACTACAAAACTGAACTGTCTATACATGCCATTTTTCCAAAGAGCTGATTGGTATTTTCCAAGCTCAGCTGTCAAATTATAATTTTACATGAAAACATGTGACAGCATTCTATAGGATGAGCATGAATCTGAAATTTGTTTGAAGTGACACAAATGGTAAAGTTAAATTCTCACTAAGCTATTTTGCACTTGTACCACAGTCACAGGTCTGAACATAGTATGCCCTCGCTTCTCCTTCAGTGATGATATGCTGTTTTCTTAGGCAGGTATATCCAGTATATAGAATACTCAGTCAAAAATATTACCTCAAAAAACCCTAATGCAATCAAGTAAAACTGGAGGTTCATAAGAGACAGTTCAGCAGTTACTTGCTTCTTCCCACAGTCACAGTTAGCTTGTGACACAAATGAACTACCGCTGTAACCCCTCGGAGACTAAGTAATGTGCCTTTGTTGTGTATGCTCAGGTGCGTGTGCCATGACCGCCCTAGGGTCTTCCTGAAAGCGAACACTACGTGATCACAGGCTGTGACGTACAGACCGAAGGCTATAGAGTAAGCACACGCTTTGTTGGTGCTCACCAGAAATGTCCCCTTGAAGGCACTTTATTTTAAAAATTCCTCTTTTAAATCATTCCACTTCTCCCACGCGATGCCACCTCCTGGAAACAACGCTCCTCGACTGGATTGTCCCCCGCGGGGAGGGCGCGAGACTTCCTCCCGCGCCTTCCCCGGCCCTCGCCGGTGCCGTGGCTCTCTCGCTCACCTGCACTTCGTCTCCTGC